>NC_142197.1:1282500-1412500 GCF_026936395.1 Plectropomus leopardus | reverse complement strand
CTGCGGCCCTGCGCGGCGGGGAAATGTTGGATCAGGTGCCTCCTGATGGAAGTTTTGGAAAAGTTTGAACTTGAGAAGAAGAAGAAGGGATATTTTAGGGAGCGGCTGGACGCGAAAAGCACAAACAGGAAAAAGTTTCCCTACGAGAAGCTGAAGGATTTATTTCGGAAAATGTGATGCAGTTTCCACAAAAACGTCCTCGCTGTCGACAGAAACGCGGCAGCGGATGGATGTGTTTTACTGATCTGTGAACAAGGACGCCGCTCTGAAGACTTTTGTGTTCATTTCTTACTTTTTATTTCCAGTTTTTTTGTGATAGAGGAGCGTTAGAGCATTTAAGTTAAAATCAGTTATCGACCTTCAGCAGTTTTCCCCTTTTTGTGTGACATGATTGGTTCTGAAAAAAATATATCTGAGAAATATTTAACACCAAGAAGTAATATATTTGGAATATTTATTGTTGCCCTAATTTATTAGGAGAAATCTATTTGGATTCAGAGAAAATAACTGATGATAATGTCAACAGTGACTCCTTTTCTGCTCACACAATCCAGTAAAGACGTGACAGTGACTTTACAGACGGTTTAGATTTACACGTCGTGTTTATAGAGGACAAAAAGGAGGTTGTTTTTTTTTTAAATATCACCCTTTAAAATACTTTGTGTTGTCGCTCTTTTCTCATCGTTACAATCACATGAAATTATCTTGAAAGCTATTTTGTGTCCATCTATGCAAATGTGTTGCAAATATTTTTGATAAGCAAAAAAATAAATAAATTTCTATTGATTTTTTGTATCTGTTTGGTGAACTTTCTGTCACGATAACACGACTTGTGACCGTTTGATGCACTTCACAGTCACGGATTCAGCTGGAGGATCAGCGGAGCAAATGTGCCTCAGAAATCACTCCAAATTCAATTTTGGATAACATTTACAAATACTTCAAATACTTTGATCTGTTACTTACGGAAAAGTAGAAAAACCCAGTAATAATGCTCCATTACAAGTATTATCCCCACATTAAAAAAGAAAAAAAATGCTCATTTCAAAATATATTACTGATTGCACAATATGCAAAAAAAGTACAAATAAAAAATAAGAAATATAAAAATAAAATACAATAATAATAAATAAATACAAAATATAAAAACAAAATACTACTACTTCTACTACTACTACTACTACTAATAATAATAATAATAATAATTATTATTATTATTATTATGCAATAATTTTGCATTCTTCTTACGTAAACAAATAAAACTCTAATAATATTGGGAGGTCGATTAGTATAAATCCCGATGGTTTATAAATTAATTTTTCTAAACGTATCCTGAGGTACCAAAATAAACAGGCAGTCTTGACAGACACTAATGTATTCCACAAAAACCAGCCGGAGCAATTACAGATGAAACGAGACGCGCTTTTCAAAACAAAACAAAGCAAAATGCCACCAGGAGCAACGACAGAAACTCAAGTGTGAAAACGCCTTTTGGTAAAAAGAGGATCGACGCCGGCTCTCAGAAAGCCGCTCTCTTCGCTTCTCTTCTCTTCTCGCCACAACAAACACTCAAAATAATATTCTGATATAAAGTTACAATCCTTCACTCAAAAGCTGCTCACAAGTACGTCCACATTTGGTCCCTTTTTTTTGGCTGTATTTATTCAGGGCCGGCTGAGCAGACACACAGAATAATGAAGAATCAAACTGAAACTGAACGATAAAAGGAAATCATTATTCCACTGTGCTGTCACTGAAAACAGTCAGAATCTGTTATTTGACCAAATAATCTCCACACAAAGTCGACTTACTGCTTTTCCGTCTATATATGTTGTTTCTTTTTTTTTAAAAAAATATTCCTTTTGACTTAACCCTTTAGTGCCCGCTTTAATATCACACACACTCGTATCGCTCTGCACACAAAATGTGCTTTTCAAAATCAAGCTTTGAAAAATATTTTACATAATATGATTTTCTACTTTTAGTGAGTTAATTTTTTTAACCAGCATCAGTCCTAACCATATAATTTTCAGAATATTAACCCTTTAAATGCCAGGTTTCTGTTATGATGCCACCATGTTTTTAGATGAAAAAAAACAAAACAAAACCTGCTCCTCTGCGCCTCCCCCCGCTGCTCCTCACATCAGCTCACCTCTTTTAGGACCAGCGTGCGCTTCACGACCCGACGGCCTGCGGCAGCTCCGCGGTGCGTCCCTTGTTGAGTTACGGCCCTGAGAAACAGCGGTGGTTGACGAAAATCTGCCGTTAGCCGAGCCTGAGAGAGAGAAGGCCAGAAACAGGAGAGTTAACCAGCAGAGAAAATTCAGGACTTTCAAGTATGAAAACATAAATTAAATTTAATACCTTGATGCTATTGTGTGTGTCGTTGTGGAAAATTGTTAACAAAAACCAACATAAACAACCAGTCCCAACACCAGTTTTCATTTATGGCAACGACATTCATAAGAGCTGATTTAAACATCATGTTATATTTTTAGGAGCAATCTCGGCTAACAGTGATGACAGAGAATGACATTACGGCGGTGAATTCGACCGGTGTGACAGTTTATCAAACAAAGTCAAATGGAAAACTCTGATTCTCACGACGGCGCCATTAGGAAGGCCTTTTATTGGAAAAATGACATAAATCAGCCGCTGTGTGTGTGGTGATGGCTGTTTCATGTAGGGACATAATTGGAGGTGAGGCGGCGTTAGTCGAGCATGCAGGACGCGTCCTGATACGCTGATTCATTTGCAGCATTTGTCATCAGCCAATGCAGATTCATAAAGGCGGTGAATCACAGTCAGTGTATTCAGTGTTGTGTCTGTACGGCTGCAGCTGAATTAATTTAAAAGCTTTTTCTCTCATAACTCTGACACTTTGTATTGAGTCACTCTGCAGAGCTGCTACCTTACACTGTTGCCTGGCAACCTCCAATCAAACGGCCGCTTTGCATGATTTTCGGCTCTGTTGTGTGTGAATTCAGACGAAGTCACGACAGCAGAGGAGCACACAGGCGTCTGATTTAAAGGGAGGCCCTGAACGAGACACGACGGGGACTTTGTGTCTCAGATTCAGCCGCTGAGGTTTCAGATTTTCAAAGGCGGCGACAGAAACGACCCCGACAGCAGATCAGATGTACCGTCAGTCGAGTTTTCAGACTCTGATCAGAGCGTGTCCATCAGTCAAACATTCAGCAGATGTTTTGGGTCAAACTTTGTCCAAATATTTCTGATATTTTCACACAAGTAAGATTACTGACACTAAATCTCACAAACATTAAGTCCAACATTTGGACACAACTTTAAAGGGACACTTTAAAAGCCTAAAGGCAAAACCAGCAACCGTATCACAGCGCAGAAAAAAAGCATGCATCTCCTCCACCGATGCTCAACTTAAAAAACTCTGGCCCCAATAGGGTGCCAGGTGGCCCCCCAACCATCTTCTAATGTACAATAAAAATAAAGTGATTGACTATGAAAAGTTTTTGTACTTTTAGTCTCCATACGGTGTCAGAGTGCATAAAACAGCGTCAAAATAGAGCTTGTTGATCAAAAAAAGAGCCAGTCGAGGATCTTCCACACCCCCGACAGAGGTCCTAAATAAGAACCTAATGTCCTAAAATTCTCCAGATGCCAAAAAGTCCTAGAAACATCCTAAAATAGTCATAAAATCTAAGAAATGTTCAAAATTCCTATAAATTTCTAGAAATATCCTAAAATCCCCTCTAAAAATAAGCCAAAATTCTAGAAACGTCCTAAAATCTTACAAACATCTAAAAATACAATAAATAATGTCCGAAAATCCTGGAAATATCCTTAAACCCTAGAAACGTCCTAAAATCCAAAAATGTTCTAAAAATCATTAAAACTTGGGGGCTGACTGATGGACTTTTGTCTTTCTAAAAGTGGCCCCCGAACAAAGCAAGCTGAGTATCGTCGTGGTAACCGTTCCTTAAAACTAAAATAACAATATCTTTTTTAATCCCGTCACAAACCACTAAATCTTTGAGCCAAATTTTCAGGTTGTTTGGTTCACAGCACGTCTCTGTGGTAATGACACGTTAAGCAGCGAGGGGACGTGATGTCTCTGATGTTTTGTCTTTACTGGAAAATGTCCCCCACCTCCTCAGACTGAACCCACAGCTGAATGGAACCAGCCCCCTCTCTGTGGGCTGTCACAGGGCCTCTGGGTAATGTAGGAAATCACAGACTGAACTTCAAACACTGAAACTCCCACAGCTCATTCCACTCCGAGTTTACTCGGAGTAACAGTCTATTGAAATAGTTATTTTACTACGTGTTTTTTTCACTAATCGATAAAACAATCTGATAGTGAAAGTGAATTCAGCTCTTTTTCTGCTTCAGCTCAGCGGAGCGCAGCGGCCAGCGGGTTATTATCCTGAAGCGTCTCACTGAAAAGCTTCAAGGACTCTGCTGAGAGTCTGAGGGAGAAAAGGTGGGAGGAGGAGGTTCAGAAAGGAGAGGAGGAGGCGGCGGAGGAGCAGTGAGGAGGAGGGAGGGCGAGGGAGCGAGGGAGCTGAGGTCTGGTGGTTGGAACGGAGAAATCATACAGAAAATGTGATACATCAGTCTGCGGACGCTGAACGAGAGCTTCATGTTCTTTAAAATAAAAGAACCAACCAAAACAAACTAATATACATTAATTCATAAAACTGCATTATTTGTTTGATGTTTTAATAAAATAAAATTTAAAAATCTCCTGAAAAATAAAACAAACTCATCAGTGCCCAAAAATATATTTAGTTTGATAAGAAAAAAAAGCCACGTTTGTTTTTTTAAGGATATTGGTACATTAAGAATTACATTAGAATTTTAGGACGTATCTATGATTTTGGGACGTTTTCAGGATTTTAAACCGCGTCTAGGTTTTTAGGATGTGCCAGGGATTTTCGGACGCTTCTAGAATTTTAGGACATTTCTAGGATTTTAGGACGTTTTAAGGAATTTGGGCCATTTCAAGACTTTTAAACCATGTCTAGGATTTTAGCACACTTCTAGGATTTTAAGCCGTGTAGGATTTTAGGACATTTTTTTGATTTTAGGATGTTTCTGGGATTTTGGGACATTTTTAGGAATTTAGGGCATATCTAGACTTTCAGACCACGTCTAGGATTTTAGAATGTATCTAGGAAAGGAAATTTTTAGGATTTTAGGGTATTATGGTCTCAGCTAGGACCTCTGTCGGGGGTGTGGGGGATCCTCCACTGGCACTTTTCTCGATCAACAAGCTCTTTTTTGATGCTGGTTTATGAACATTCAAATGTAAATGTGCCAGAGTCTCGAATTTCATATTCACCACATATCTGCTTCAACTCAACCTTAAATCCACCAGAAAAAACCTCCATCAAAGTGTCGCCACAGAGAGTCACACAGGTACATCCGGACGCCACAAGCTGTCTCACCTTCGTTCTAAATCAGTTAGCGTGTATATTCAACAGTGGGTAACCATGGCAACAATACTTCACACATCATTACCATCTGTCTCTATGGTCCAACGAACCTCAGCATGTGTTAAAAATGACTGCAAATACTCTTAAAAAATGACTCCAACAAAAGACATTTTTCATCCTTTAGTTTGAGGCCTTGACGTGATTCGCTCTCATTCTGACATAAATACGGCCGACGACCTGAAATCACCAGCAAAATTCAGCTCCACGATGGAGGTCAAAGCTTGGCATTGGTCTCACATAACGTTTTTTCGTTCTTTTTTTAATACTGCCAGAGTTTGTGTGAGTTTATTTTCTTCCTGTTCAAACCTGCCGGAGCCTTTTATAAGTAATTTAAACCTGTTCTACCTGCTCGAAACTGGTCCGAGCTCATTCAAAAAAATAAACAGCCTCAAGTGTCAACACACTAAACGACGAACTACGGCGCTAAATTTCCATCCATTTCCATCACCCATTTCTTTAAGTAAAAAAAAAATTGTCAAAATGTTTTTTTTAATAAAAACAGCAAAAAAAATTGTTGTAAAATAAATACAAAATACAGCCATTTAAATTTGATTGCCCCTCACCTGAGGCCAAGAAAAAGTGTTTCCATTACGATGCATACAAATATTTTTCGAAACTGTCGTGTTTCCATTAGGCGTATTTTTATATTACGCAATTTCAACTTGCACAATTTGAGATTTAAAGGAAATCCCGCCCATTGACGACAGAGAAAAAAGGTTTTTAAATCATGCAAACAGCAATAATAAAAACAGTCAAAAATAATTCAGTCAAACTAGCATTAAAAAAAAACACTTTACAATGAAAAATTTGAATATATGAGACAGGACACAGCTGGAGGAAGGTAATATCTGTGTGTGTGTGTGTGTGTGTGTGTGTGTGTTCAGGTATGAGTGGATGTGGGGGAAGGCGAGGTGTATGGTTAACCAAAGACTGAGCTCTGTGTCTCCTTCCACACACACACACACACACACACACACACACACTCGCACACAAACCATCACTTGCATTGCACTGCAGGCTTGAAATCTAGGTCACGGAAACACACACACACACACACACACACACACACACACAGAGAGAGAGAACAATCAGACGTGATGAAGACGAGGCTCGCTCTGTCAGCTCACCACTGACTGTCCTCCAGCAGAAAGCCTCTGTCTCCAAACTCACGGCGGTTTCGTCAGTTTTTGGGCGCTCGCAGACGCTCACGTGTCGTTCTCTGATGAGCTGTTCTGATGTTTCGTTTTGTTGAAGTCAGTTTGATCTCAGCCTGTTTGTTTCTTTGGCTGCGACTCGATGAGCACGAACGCAGTAAACGTGTGAACTTGTTGCAGTCAGCTGAAGGTTGAAAGCGCGAGCAGGCGAAGAGACAACGCGAGTTTAAATGACGGAGAAAAAGACGCTCGGGGACACTTTTGTAAAATGGCCAATCCCAGCAGCCCCACACAAGTTTTTAGGATTTTAGGACTTTTCTTTTATTTTAGGACATTTTTTCAAATTTTAGGATTTTTCTGGGACTTATGAACATTTCTAAGATTTTAGAAAATCTCCCACATTTTAGGACATTTCTTGGATTTTAGGACAATTCTCTGATGTTAGGATGTTTCTAGGATATTAGGTTTTTTAGATTTTTTGACATTTCTAGGCCTTTAGGACATTTCTAGGTTTTAAGGATGTTTTTCAGATTTCAGGAAGTTTCTAGGATTTTAGGATAATTTTAGGATTTCAGGCCATTTCGAGGATTTTAAGACATTTGTAGGGTTTTATGACATTTCACAGATTCTCAGATTTTAGGACAGTTCAAGGCTTTTAGGGTGTCTTTATCTGTGTCCTCTGTCGGGGGTGCGGGGGATCGTCCTCTGACACCTTATGGAGACTAAAAGGACAGAAACTTTTCACAGTGTGAGAAGTGTTTTTTTATTGGCTGTAAGGTTTGACATCACGTTGATTTTGGTTGGGTGTTTGGTATTTTGCGCTCTGTTGAAACTTTCTTGTAGAAGGTGAAAGTCAGTTGATGTTTTTCTTACAGTTTCCTGTTAAAGTCTCTCCTCGCTTTTCTCCACAACAAGCAATACAAACCAGTATCTCTACACACGAACAAGTGCTGGAAATTAGCGTTAAAACATGGCAGCGCGGACAGAAATCCCTCTGGGTTTCTGCAGAGGGACGGACCGTAAAAACCTCACATTTACTGCTGTTTCACAGCCGACTGTGAGCGAGCTGCATTATTCAGCAGCTGCAATGGAAATCTCTCCATGTGATCCTCTCCGTTTGGCCTGCATCCACAGTGAGGAATATGAAAAAACACCTTTTCTAAAAGAAATAAATGATCCCAAAAATCCAAAGTGCATCACGAGTAGCAGCTAATTTCCCCTCGTGCAGAGAAGACAAACTTGTCCTCACTGGTGCCCTCTGGGACTCATCTGTCTCTGTTTCTAATGAACTGCAGCGAGGGACGCGTGTATCTCCGGCATCAACAGATCGCAATCTGAATCCAGCAAGCCGTGTCTCATAAATTATGCGCTCCCCGAGCTTTTGATAAGCTAATAGACGTCTGAGTGGAGGCAAATTGATGCGGCGCTCGTGCGACTCAGACGGAGAGGCACGATTCACTATTGATTAATGTTTAGCTGCGGCTGAGCCCGGCCTATCTCAAACATCGCACCTCTGTTTATACGACAGAGCACTTTTCCTCTCTATTGTTCATTATTCATTAGTCATCTGGACCGCCCGTGGGACTCCCGCCCATCTGCTGCGGCTCCATTTCCATACGCCTGGCTCTGCCGAGCGAGGCGTACATCTGATACAGAGAGAGAGCAGGGAGGCTTTAAATCCATCTCTCTCTGCTCCCTTCATCTCTCTTTCAAAAGGTAATGCATTCATTGATGTTATCATTGGGGGAATTGATGAAATGATAAAACTGGAAATAAATTGCTGCTTTGAAACGGAGGACTGGGACACAACAGGACGGGTGAGGGAAGAGAGGAGTGCTGCGGGTGGGCGGCAGGGGAGGGAATTTAAAAAAGAAGAAGAAGAAGAAATGTATAATTAGGAGCTGGCCGAGCAGCCTGCCGACGTGGAAAATCCACATTCAATGATCTGACACAGAAAACACTGAAAAAGACTCTGGAGTTTTTTTCAATTTCAGTGTCAGTTTAACCCTCTGAAACCTGGATGCTTTTTTGACTCCTTTTACAAACATTAAAAACTTTGAAGTTGGTTTGAATTTCATAAACATGAAAAAAGCAATCAGAAAAAGTCCTGAAAAACTGAAAGAAATTTACTAAAAAGTGATACAAAAATTACTTAGAAATAAGTTTTACTGGAAAATTATCCACAAAAAAAGAAAGAAGGAAAAATGTCCAGAAACTTAAAAACATATATATAAAATAATGCATTAATATAATAATACATTTATAATAATAATAATAATAATAATAATAATAATATATTTAAAATTATGTTAAAGGAAAAAAAAACATGAAATAATAAAATAAAAATAAATTATCATACTATTATACTTTTTTCAGGTCATGTTTGTTTTTTGTTCTTCACTTTGTTTCTTCTTATTTTCGGATAATATTCTCCCTCCTGGAGTCTATTAGACGAACGGAGAAGTCATTGAACGCGAGTTTTGATGACTTACAGAGACCGCCCTCGCTGGGGTCAAAACTGCCGCCGACTCATCCCAAATGGTTAACTTGGAGGAGACACGGGAGGAACACGACAGGTGCATCACGGAGCCGGAGAAAAGCTGCAGCGAGTTGTGTGGCCGAAACAAACTTCTGAAAGCTAAACTTGACGATCAAGAAAAAAACTTTAAAACTTTCCTAAAATCGTGTGTTTAAGTGGGAGCGTGATATTTTTTCTGATCATAATCACCTGGTTTTTGTGCCCAAACCTAACCGCACATTAACCACAGTGTTTGTGAATTATACAGAAAAAAGTTTCAGCGACAACAAAACAATGTACGAATGTAACATTTCCAAATCCAACGGCTACGGTCTGCATATTAGAGCCCAAGACCTCTGAGTGCTTTTGCATATCGGTGCAAATCAGTCCACATAGAAAGGATCTAATTTCATTCCAGCTCAAAAATTTACTATATCGGTCACCATATCGGTAATCGGTTAATTTTTCCACTATAAAAACGATCGGTCTCGTATCGGTTGGGCTCTACTGCGTATAAAGACTTATCACACCTGCAACTTAACTGAGGAAGCAACTTAATCTGCAGTGAACTTTCTCTAAGACCTACAGAAAAAAGCAACACTGATTGTGTTTTTATCGGCGCTTTCAAAAGGCGGCGAGATTATTGGCTAATTCAAATGCAGAAAAGTGAAATCTAATCTAAAATGTCACGTCAGTCCTGACACTGTGACGGTGTCTGCTGGGTGAAACTGCACTGACATTTCTAACAGGAACTGACTGCAGCTTGAGTTATTTTCTTTTGCCTCCTGGTGTAATATTGATCTTTATGATACAAACAGTCCGTAATCAATCAAACTGCTTCACGTCCATCATATCAGAGGCGGATGAGATTGACTGAACGATTCTGGGTGGGTTTTTTTTTTTATCAAAACCAACATTGATCCCAGATTTTGTCATCACCCTCATTTCAATCTTCTTTTCCCATACGGTAACATTTACACCAAAAAGGGATAATACTGCTTACAATTAATAATCATTCATTCAAAAATGTACTTAAGTGAAAGAAAAGGATGTCAGGAAGCAGTAATTCATGTGCGTACATGTTTGTATCAATAAAGATATTCAGAATTATTTCGGGAAAATCCAGCCAAATTTGCATGAAGAGAGCGTATTTGTCCAGTCACGTATTGATAAGAGTACTAAAAGTTAACCCTTTAAGGTACATTCAGAACAGATTAAAAAATGTGAGATTAATTTGCAATTAATCACAAGTTAACAGTGGACAATCATGCAATTAACAGACTTAATATGTATATAAAATGGTAATCAAGTGTTTTTATATTGTGGTTTTGTTGATTTTGGGTGAAGGATTTGACACGTGTGAGAGTTGCCTGTAATAAAAAGTTATTTCTGTATCTCAGAAACGTCCCTCTTCTTTTTCTGGTTATCTTGTTCTCTCTTTGTGTCTCGCTGTTGCTCACACATCCTCGCTCCTCCACCAGTTGTTCTCTTGAATTATATTTATTCCACGCAGCCAAGACGCCCAGATGTTTAACGCAGGGCGCTGCAATTATCTCGCTCTATTTATGTGCACGTGTGTACACGTTCAGCGTGCGCACCCAGTGTGTGGATTTGTGGTCATAAACCGGCCTCTTCTTCCTCTTCCTCACCTGACAGAAATCTAAATGAAAAACTTGTCCCGCTCCTGGCAGGTGAATTTAATTTGACACTTTGAAATGTTGCGGTTATCTTTTTCGCTCTCAAATAGCTGACTCATTTCCTGTTCTCAGCTCTGTGTCATCAACGGCTGCAAAAAAACCGTCACAGTTCAGCTCTGCAGCAGCTCTGTGCACCGCCAGTGTGTGCAAAGGTGTGTGTGTGTTTAATCAGGTACAAGATGTGTGTGTTTAGTTTTTTTTTTCTTTTACAGTAAAAACACTCAGCGGTCGGCTTATAATAATCCGTGTGCTGGTATGCAATATGAATGTGCAGAGGAGATGGGGGGCAGTGTGTGTGAAAGACGGCAGGATGGAGGAGCAGTGTGTGTGTGTGTGTGTGTGTGTGTGTGTGTGTGTGTGTGTGCGTGCGTGCGTGCGTGTGTGTGTTGCAGCAGCTGGTTGGCTGCTGGGCTGGTTTCCATGGCAACGTGTGTGAAAAAGAGTGCAGGCTCCGTCCCTCAGTCCCGTATTGATGCTCGGTACAAAAGAATAACGTTTTTACATGAACTCGTCCTCCACTCCGTCTGTCATTAATTCTTCTCTCAACTCAAACAAACTGATGGCAAATTCTTTAAAAAAACAATAAAAATATGGATTTTATTAACAGACAGAAAGCTGGCCCTCATTATCAGTCTAAATCAGTGGGCGAGAGAGATTTTTTTTCTCTGCAGAAATTCTAAATGATTCGATTTTTTAAAAAGCTTTCGTTGGATTTTTTGCTGCTCGTATTCAGCAGGAGGATTAATTTAGTGCGATGCACGGGAAAACCCACCAAACGACTCTTGTGGGGTTTTTCTCAAAAAAATAGTTCAGTAGGTATGAAAATCCACCTACAGAGGGACTCTACGAGGAAGTGATGTGCCTGCAGAGAATCAGTTTGTGCTGAGATTATTGATTTTGTTATTCAGACTGATGCTCTGACAGGTCCTGCTTTAAAAACTCTGCTGCACACACCAGCTTTGGTCAAATTTAAATTAAACTTAAATTTAAATTCACGCAGAAAATCCACCTCTTATTAAGATAATGCGTATGAAAATCAGAAAATGTGTATAAAACAACACATTTTCATCCCAAATTGTCAAATATCAACACCTCGGGTGTCAGTTTTGGACGCTCAGCACGAAATGCACTTCGTCCTTTAATAAACACACACTCGTATCACTTTGCACACAAAAAACGCCATGCAAGTATCCTGACGTGCACAGTGTGAGGGCCAATTCATCGCTACTCGCAACTCCAATTTAACATTTTTTTTCTTTTCTAATTTTCAGGTTGTTGTTTCTTTCACTGCTCTGTTCTATCTTCTAGGACTGTCAGCGCTGAGCTCGCTCGCTCTGCACGCCGCTTTTGGCAGCAAATCTGACGGACTGCTTCACGTGGCAGGAGAGAGAAAAAGAGGCCGCTGATCTTTACAAACAAAGCAAACACCTGCAAATTTTTTTAGAGAGCTGGACAGATTCAAAGGCTAAGAAAACATTATTATAAACAACTAGTCTTTCTTGATGAAACGACAAAAAAATGAGGAGGAGAAATTAGGTGAATTCACTGGAAATGTGGCACAAAACAACAAAAGTGGACGTTTTTTCGAACTGTTCTGCATTTTAAAGTAATGTTATCAGCATGTAGACCCCTGCTGTTTATGCCTAAAATCCTGCATATGACTAAAACTACTGACAAGAAAAAAAACCATGATTTTAAGATGTATTCAAAATTATTTAAATCCCAAAATAAGTTTTTTCTCAGCTCACAGTCAAGGTTTTAAAATTCAAAGCACTTTCTCCAACACGACGGGCTACGAACCAAAAATAATATTTGTCTGTTAAAGGAGCTTCTGTTCTGCTCCGCACAGGGAAATATACGCACACACAGGACAGAGCAGCACACGGCCTGAGAGTCAAGTGTGAGACATCAGACAGCAGCACATGACGGGACAGTGGAGTACACAGAGGACAGTTAAGCTCATTAGGGAGGAGGATCCCCCACACCCCCAACAGAGGTCCTAGATAAGACACTAATGTCCTAAAATCCCAGAAACATCCTAAAATCTTAAATATGTCCTAAAATCCTAAAAATATTCTGAAATCCCATAAATGTTCTAAAACCCTAGAAACATCCTAAGATCCTACAAACGTCTTAAAATCCAAGTCATCAGGCCTAGAATCCTACAGCACACTTAATTCTTGAAAAGTCCTAAAATCCAAGAGATACTCTGAAATCCTAAAAATCAGTGATGCACGATAATGATTATTTCAGCCGATACCGATAAACTGATAATTTCCAGCTTCTCGTGGCCGATAAGTTACCGATAACTGATAACTTTTTTCCTTAGTTTTTGGTTAGCTGAGGGTCTGAAAGGCTGAGATGCGATGAGCACAGATGAATTTAATTTGTGCATTTTATTAAAAAAAACATTTTAGACAAAAAGTTGGAACATCACATTTTTGTAAAAGAAAATATTTTTCAAGAGTATATATTTCCTCCTTGTTCACTGATGATCTAAATAAGTCGCTAAATGTTTCTCCTGTTGCGTTTTGTTAAAACATCGCCGCTGAGAGGCTCCGAAAAGCTGCTCAATAGCGATAAAGTCGACACGTTAGTAGTCCTCTCCTCCGTCACCCTGGGACCTTAGATCGTCGTGTTCGTTTGTTACGGATGTTACACAATAAAACAACACTTCCACGTCCAAAAACAGTGTCCTACACTACAGCGAAAACACCGACTGACGGAAAATCTCGTCAGTGGCGGGGAAAGAGTTAAAAAAAGAGAAAGAAACAATGGGTTAAACCCTGCTGCTAACTGATGATGTTGTGGACTGATCTAGCATCAGCAGTTTGACACGCAGCATAATGCAGTGTGCGTAGTACTGGAGGAGCGAAACCATGGCAACACGGGAGAAATTAAAGCAATGTATGCTTATTATTATCGGTGCTATTTATCAGCCAACAATCTTATTATCGGAATTATCGTTATGACGTCATAAGTCTCATTATCGGGCCGATAAGTATCGTGCATCCCTACTAGAAATATCTTAAAATCCTAGGAATGTCTTAAAATCCGCGAAATGCACTAAATTCTTAAATATGTCCTAAAATCCTGGAAAAATCCTAAAATCCCAGAAACACGTATGTGGCTGCTGCCTCCTGCCTTTTTTCAAAAGTGGCTCCCAATCAAAGCAGGCTGGGTGTCCCTGCAGTAGCAGGCAGTTTAAAGCAGTACATTCTTACAGTATAAAGTACACTTCAGTACCTTCAGCATGTGTACAGTAAATGTAAAGTTACACACATTAACAGCACTGTGGGATGTTTTTTTCCTGACTGCTCATATCGAGTGTATCATGATTCCTCTCTTTGTTTTCACTGTAAACATTAATTATGACTACACACACACACACACACACACACACACACACACACACACACACACACTTTCTTGTCCTGCCGTGACTTTCAAATAATAAAATGTAAATGTGGCGACTGATGAACATGATGGATGTGACGTCCGGACTCACACGTAAAGATTTCGGGCGATGGTGGTCGGCAGGCAGACATCTGCTGCTGTTTTATCAGCACTTCGAGGATCTAATCTCCTGATTGGTGATTGGCCGAGAGGATGGTCGTCTCTCTCTGCCTCTGAGCAGGATGGGCGGATGAATAAATGAATAAATGAGTAAATGGAGGGATGTATGCACGGATGGGCCTTAAATCACGCTTGCGATGATTGGTGAGGAGTCATATTATAATGATAAATGAAATACTTTTATTCTGAACTTTCTTTGTGGAACATTTAATACAAATCATTTTTACTTTTTCTCAGGTTTCAATGCTTTCCCCAAATTCATCCTCCTGAGGGTTTTTATCTGTCTACGTGCTGCAAACCTCAGAGGTCATTACATGAACACTGGCACCTCCTGGTGGAGAAAACACTCAACAATTACATCTAGTTATGTTTTTCCACTAGTTAGTATTCTGTCATTTTACAGCTGGAAATCTTCATGTGAGACAGTCACAGCAGCCTCAGTTTTGCTTTTTAAGATTAACATTAACATTTTTTGTTATTTTATGTACTGTATTTATTTTTATGCACTGTATTAATTTTGTTATTCTTATGTACTGCATTTATTTTATTATTTTTGTACTGCTTTTATTGCATGCATTGTATTTATTTTATGATTTTTCTACCACAGACTTATTTTTCTGGAATACAGTTAAACTAAATATAAGTAAAAGAAAAAACCTACTAAGGAATTACAGACATTATAAGGTTTGGACCTGCAGATTATGCATTGCCATATAACAGCATTGCAATAAAAAATCTAATCAAAATATTTTTTAAAAATATTTTTGAAGCTTAACAGTGTTACATTTCTGTGCGGTTAGTATAAACTGAAGTCATTTTTGAAGCTCCACTTTTTAATACTGCATCATGTTATAGTGTTTTTTTTTTCTGGTGTTACATAATGAAATCATTCACACAGACATCACTGCTCATTTTCTGTTTCTTGGGAAAATAAAGGCACATTTCCTCTGAGTTTCCAAGTAAAATGACATGTATTAAACAGAATAGAACATCGACTAAACTTTCCACTGAAGTTTGGGACTAAAATGAGATGACCTCAGAACCAAAAAACATCTCATGACTCAGCATCAAAAGCAGAACAGATGGATTTTTTGTAGTTGTTAGTCGGGTAGTTCTGGTTGTTCCCGTGTTAGAGCGTCCTCCTTCACAAATGTTCCTGCGCTTCATAATAATAATGATCATTATGCAATAACCTTTACTATACACTGACACTCGTTTGTTGTTTTTTCCTTGTCAACACACTGGGTGAGCAACAACTTTTGACTTTCAGTTCTGCATCATACAGCTTAAAACACACACACACACACACACACACACACACACACACACACACACACACACACACACACACACACACACACACACACAGTCAACCATGTCTCCACAAGTCTTCACACTACCGCCCTCAACTTACTGGAAAAAGAACAGCAGACAAACTAAAATTAAAGTTATATTGTACTGAAATAAGAGCTCTTTTGGGTTTTTTTTGCTCGTGTACTGAATAAGTATCTGCACTTAAACACCTAAACTGTCACTTTTCCTGATTTAAGTTCATTGAATGTCTCCTGTAAGTGCCACTTCTTTGTTTTGTTGTTTCATGAAGACGTTTCACTTCGTATGTGGGCGGATGCATCGCCGCAGCGTTCAGGGTCTCCTCGGAAATTCAACTGCTAAATTCGAAATTTGCTACTGTGCAAAGACTTAGACCCTAAAACAGGCATGTCAAACTGGTCCACAGGGGGGCCGGTGTGGCTGCAGGTTTTTGTGCCAACCAACCAAGAGCACACAGTTTGACCAATCAACTGTCTGAAGATGGAGATCAGTTGATTAAATGAGTCAAGTCTGGCGTGCTGCTACTTGGTTGGAAACAAAACCTGCAGCCACACCGGCCCCCCTGTGGACCGGTTTGACATGCCTGCCCTAAAATGTAATTTAAGCTCATAAAGTTTTTTTTTTTTTAAATTCAAACTGCAAAAAATGAAGATGTCAGGGCAATGATCTGAAAATTATGACATATGATTGAGAAACGCAGGAAAAAAACTATACTGCTAATTGTCTTAATTATTAAAAATTCTGTTACAGAAAAAAATATTTTTAAGCACTTTCTTAAGGTCATTTGCTTCTTTTTTTACTTTTCTTTTTTGCATATTTTCAAGTAATTTTCTTGCAACGTTTATTATAATTATATATTTTGAATTAGGTTAGAGACAATATAATAAGTATTATTATTATTATCATTAATTGCAGTAGTAGTTTTAATATTATTTTTATCTTATTTTAGCACTATTTTCAGGTCATGCTCTCTTTTTTTGTTCTGTTACTTTTCACTCCTTTTATCGTGCTTAGTCTTCTGGTAATTTTGTTGTTATTACAAAAAAAAAAATCTTGCTAGGTTTCTGGCGACTTCTTGTTAAGTTGCTTTTTTTTTTTTTTTTAGAAAAGTAATTCCAGTCAAATTGGTCAGGTTTCAAGGGATTTGAGGGTAAAATAGTGATGTTCTCCCCCTCTTTAAATGCGCCCTATCTTGCTTGGATGCGATGATAAAATAAATAATCCACACAAACAAAATAAATAAAAATAGAATAAAAAGATAAAATTTCATTTTCTTTTGAATTTTTCATTATTAAACACTGAATAGCTGTAATTTTCCGACGGTCTTTGAACGCCTCATGGCATCGCGGTTAAATGCAGCGCGTGTCTCCTCGGGCTGACTGATCGGATGGAGAGCAGCGTCTGACGGCTCCTCTGCGCTGCCTCAGGTTAGTGCCGCTGTTTCTCATATGCTCACAAAGTTTTCACTCATATTTGCTGAGCTGCTCCTGATATTTGCTGAGCTGCTGAGCTGCTGTGTTCGCTGTGTTTGGTCAGTCTCAGATGCATTTAATAACTTCACTCTGCAGCAACAACATGCAAACACAAGCAGCTGCTCCAGTCTGACATCCAGCCTTTAATGGACGAGCTGATATTTGAGGTCTCTCTTTTGTCTGAAAAACCTGCAGTGAGAGCTAGAAACACTACTCATCACCTTAATCAGAAAAAATGATGAGTTCATTAATAGTAGGTTTAATAAATTGTATACATAATGCTGTTAATTGCTGGGTGGGGGGTGGGGGGGTATTTTTTGTTATTTTGTTATTTCAAGCTGCAGTGTGTGAGAGATGACATATAAAGATCATATATTTGAATAAAAGTGCCACAAAGGTAATTTAAAAAAAAAAACTCCATTACATGTATAGGTCCTGCATTCACGATCTGTTTTATTATTATTACATATAAAGTTTGATTATTAGTAATGAAACTTTAATTTGTCATTTGTTAACTAAATGAATATTATTTTCACTTATTCTAGGTAACTACTTTATATACATTTAGGTGGTTTAATCTGTCACGAGTTAAACTTCAGAAACAGATATGTGTAAAAATAAAAAGGGGTAGCAGTAGTAATTTTAGGACGTTTGTAGGATTTTAGGACACTTTTACAATTTCATTTTTAGGATAATCCTAGGATTTAAAGACATTTCTAGGATTTACGATGTTTCAGACATCTTTGGACATTTCTCGGACTTTAGGATATTTCTATGATTTCAGCATGATTGTTGGATTTTAGGATATTTTCATGATTTTAGGACCTTTCTAGGATTTTAAGACATTTCTAGAATTGTAGGACATTTTAGGACTTTAGGCCTTTTCGATAATTTCGGAATGATTCTTGGATTCTAGGGTGACTTTCAGACGTTCTTGGATTTTAGGACTTTTCTAAGATTTTAGGACACGTGTAGGAATTTAGGACGTTTGAAAGATTTTAGGACATTTCTAAGATTTCAGGACATTACTTACAGTTTTGACCAGTTCGAGGATTATAGGATGTTTCTCAGATTTTAGGATATTTCTAGAATTTCAGAATGTTTCTTGGATTTTAGACCATTTTTGGGATTTTAGGACATTAGGGGCTCAGCGAGGACCTCTGTTTGGCAATTTTAATTATTGTTTTATTAACAAGCTCTATTTTGATGCTGTTTTATTCACTCTGGTACCTTATGGATACAAAAAGTACAAAAACAATTCACAGGGTCCATCACTTTGTTTTCATTGTGAATTTGAAAATGGTTGGGGCACCACCTGGCACCCTATTGGGGACCAGATTGGACCTGCAGGCTGTAATTTGAGTATCACTGTTGTGGATTGTTTTTCATAAAATCCCGCAGAGTTTGTGATTAATGGTTGCTGCTAAAACACACTCTGCGTGTGAACTCTGTTCTGTCTTTAAATGAGTGTCCACTTCGGGGACACTCGGAGTGTCCTCTCAAAGTGGCAGCTACAGTCAAAGGCTTCTGTCACACACACAGACCCCCTGTCAATAACAACAAACGTCTCCTCCTCGCTTGGCTACTTCAAAGAGCTATTACACACACACACACACCCACACCGACACACCGACACCGACACACACACACACACACACACACACACACACACACACACACACACACACGGTGCTTTGATGGCGCTCGGCACAGAGGGGTCAGGCGGCGGCTCATTTGACTTTGCCTCATGAAAGCTTTGTAAAAAGGTCTCTGCAGCACTTGACCTTCCTGCAGCTCCACCCGTGTGTTTGAGGGCGGGTGCGGGGGGGTCTGTCACCCGCGGGCGTCTGCAGTGAAGCCGCCTCAGAGAGAAAACACAAAAATAAAAAGTCTGTTTATTCTCTGTGTCGGCTGCACTGAGGGAGATAAACATCAACCACAGGAGCAGACCTCAGAGATCTCACACTTAACCCTTTAGGGATTGTTTGGTGCAATTTAGTCTCTTTCCTTCTTCCTGTTGTGATAATTGTGTGTGTGTTGATGCATGTGTCCTAAATGTGGTCCAGATTGTGTATTTGAGTGTAATCAGTGAATTTGCAGCTCAGCTCCTACAATAAGTCTAAAATACACTGTGGAAACTAAATAGTTACATTCAGACTGTTCAGGTCCAAAAATGCTCCATTGAAACCCATTCAAACTGACATTTTTGATCCCACAGCCATCAGAGCAGAAAAACAGGACTTGTATTATTTCTGGGTGTCATTCTGGGCTTTTGACTCTGAATTTGTCATTTTGACTATTTTCCACCTGATGAGGTCATTTTGACCATATTTGGCATATGGAGGAAATACATGCTGTTTCCACTAGGTGACCTGTCACAGTCAATGTAGCTGCTGATCACTGACATATCCCAGACTGTCAGCAGCTACACTCACACACTGACAGATCCCAGACTGTCAGCAGCTACACTCACACACTGACATATCCCAGACTGTCAGCAGCTACACTCACACACTGACATATCCCAGACTGTCAGCAGCTACACTCACACACTGACATATCCCAGACTGTCAGCAGCTACACTCACACACTGACATATCCCAGACTGTCAGCAGCTACACTCACACACTGACAGATCCCAGACTGTCAGCAGCTACACTCACACACTGACATATCCCAGACTGTCAGCAGCTACACTCACACACTGACATATCCCAGACTGTCAGCAGCTACACTCACACACTGACATATCCCAGACTGTGGTAATCTGAGGAAAATAAATAAATAAATAAAATCAAAAAATAAAATAATAATAACAATAAGAAGAAGAATTTACTTGTGCATGTGGTATATTGAAAATAATCTTTTTGGTGTGTTTTTTCCATCTAAAAACATTGTGACATCATAACAAAAACCTGACAAGGAGTTAAAATTCAGGAAATCAATCATTTTTTGATATTTAAAAATAGGACTGATGTTGGTTAAAAAAACTCAATGAAAACAGAAAATCATATTAATGTATGACATTTTTTAAGGCTTGATTTTGAAAAGCCCGTTTTGTGCGCAGAGCGATACGAGTGTGTGTCATATTAAAGCGGCTCTAAAGGGTTAAATGACCGAGAGCGGCATTAAAGGAGTTAAAAAGCTCATGTTTATGTCCTCATGCGTGGAAAAGCACTGGATTTCATCAGCAGTTGATTTACAGTGTGTGAGCTGCTGTTTGCTGTAACAATGACTCCTGTGTTGCTGTGGTTCAAATCCTCTTAAATTCAGAGTTTGGTTACTTCATGAGGAAGAAAGAGAGCACAGAGGCTGTAATCCCATTAGGATGTCACCACAACATTCAAACTTTACATCACTTCAGCTCCAAAGCTGCCAAACAACTATTTAACTCTACGTTATGTTAAATATTCCATCAGCTTTTACCAAGAATCACATCAGACTGGTTTTCTAACGCACACCTTTGCCACAAGTGCACTAAACTATCAACATTAAAAGGCCAAAGCTGCCCGAGTTTACCCAATAGATAAATTAAAAAGTACAAGAAAATTACCCCCCCCCCAAAAAAAATCTATACAATTATTTTTAATATCTAATTATAAATTCTAAATTAGGTGTTATGGACATTTTCCTCTAGCTTTGTTTAAGAAAATTACCTATCTTTCAGCAGAGGATTTTAGGACATATTTCTAAATAAAAAAGGGAAAATGTCCAGAAACCTATATTTATTTTTATTATAATTATTTATTTAAATTTTGCTATGTAATTTTTCAGCACTTTTTTGTGCTAATTTTAAGTATCTTTTCTCCCTAATTATGCTTATATTTTGGGTCAGTTAAGGCTCCAGTAAAGAAAAATAAAAATAAAATACATTCACCTGTATTGAATCATGTGATCTTAATCACACCAATGTCAGAACTTTAATCTGGCTCAAGTTTAATCTGTGACCTCCACAGTCCACCAGCATATTTAAATGAAATTACAGGTCTCTTTATACAGAGCGCGTCAGTCATTTATGATTTATGAGGTTTGTTTACATCAACAACGATGTAAACACAGCAGTAAAATGGGTCCACAAAGAAAAACAGAAAAATACAATAAAAACTCTCTTCAATCACATAAATTGTCAAAAAAGACACACTGGGACTTGAAATAAAATAATCTTAAGAAGAATTGACGCTCATGTGCAGTGTTTCCCATCAGGTCATATTTTGTCCGCTGCTAACTCAGATTTATCTCATCATGAAGCGTAAACATACAAACACTGTGAGCAGCTCGCTGTTCTCTGCCCACCGTCTCACAATTTAGAGCGGCCGCGTTTTTGTTGTTTGTCAGCCGAGCATTTGAAAACGGCCCCACCTGTGAAGCTTCAAAATGAAAAGTAAAAAAACGCCCCAGAACACGCAGGAAGTGCGGTTACATCGTCGTAACTCAGACACCGGAAGTTTTACTCCTGCAGAGAACGCAGCGCGACGCCACCGGTTCACACAGAACAGCAGGCTGCAGCTCTGCACACTCACAGGGAGGGTGTGTGTGTGTGTGTGTGTGTGTGTGTGTGTGTGTGTCAACATCAATATCAGTCTGTGACTTTATGCACATAATTATATGCAGATGAAGACGTTTGTGTAAGTTATATCTGATGATCAAAAAACCCGATATTTATAATTCATATTTATAAAGATATATAATTGAAAAAGGTGAAAACATCTTTTTGCAAATTAATCCACTAAAATCAAGCCTTTGAACCGTGAACAAGTCGGTGCAATTCCTTTCAAAAATGAAGGAAAGGGCAACCAGCAACTTGGTAAGAAATATTTGACTAATTGCAATAAATGGGAAGATTTTTAAAAGCTAGGGAAAAAATATACTTGTAAATATAGTAATTACATATTTAAGATTATGACAAAATTATTGTGTTTTTAAGCACTTTTTCCAGGACATTTCCTTGTTTTATTTTTTTGTTTTGTTTAGTTACTTTTTATTAGTCTTTCTTTGACTAATTCTCTTGTTTTTTTTTGTTAACCTTTCTTTAATTATTTTTTTCACTCATTTTCAGGGGTTTGTTTCTTTTTCTTTTTATTTATTTATCTTTATCTTATTTTTCTTTTTTTCCTCTAATTTTTCAACTGTAGCAATTTAATAATTTTCATTTGTTGAGTCTTTAGTTGATGTGATCAGCTTCACATTATTGATTTAAATAAGTGGGTTGTCATGGTGTTTGAAAAAGTCGATAAAAACAGTTTATTAAAAATAAAACCAGGCTACAGCTGTGTGTGGGTTTCACACCGCATGCTTACTCTCCACAAGGATTTGGTTAACGTATGAACGTATGACAAAATTAAGTTTTCTTCACCGTGCCGGCAGGCGGATTTAAACCGTTTAATTTTTTAATGTGTGGTTCAACACATCAGAGATGAAACATATTCTCACACCTGTGACAGTAACGCAGCCGCTCTGACTGTAAAACAACCAAAACATGTCGAAAGTTTGTTATATGTTTGGGTATCAGTAGTCTGCTGCTACTTTTAGGATGTTTATGGGATTTTACATCAATTTTAAGATTTAAGGACATTTCTAGGTTTTCACAGCATTTCTCTGGTGTTACGACGTTTCTCTGATTTTATGACGTTCTCAGGTTTTTGTTTGTTTTGTTTCTAGGAATATGAGACGTTACTAGGATTTTACGGAAGTTAACAGAATCATAGGGCTCTCTAGGATTTTACAACATTTCTAGGATTTCAGGAAGTTTCATAAATTTTACGACGTTTCCAGGATTATGGGATATCTCTATGGTTTTAACAACATTTCTGTGATGTTAGGACATTAGTGTCTCAGCTGTGTCCTCTGTCGGGGGTGTGGGGGATCCTCCTCTGGCTCTTTTTCGATCAAAAAGCTCTATTTTGATGCTGTTTTATGCTCCCTGACACCTTATGGAGACTAATGGACAAAAACTATTCAAAGTGTCAATCACTTTATTTTTATTGTGAATTAGAAAATGGTTGGGGGTCCTCCTGGCAGCCTACTGGGGCCCATAAGTTGAGCATCACTGCACTGTGAGATAATGGTGCGTCACTGGATTTACTTCCTCTGAGGTTTGCGGCCCTTCTTAGATAACACATATTCATTCGATCCATTGTCAATGTAAAAATATTGATCAGTGCAGCTTCAAAATACCAAGATAACATTTAACTTTAGTGTTGCATAAAAAAATGTAACTTAAGATGTTGACTGGAGGCACAAAATCCACCTAAAGTACACGATAACTTTCTATGTTTGCTTGGCGCCGGGTTATGACCCCGTCACATGACTCCGGTGACTCAGAGAGCTTTAGAGTGAAGAAGGTGACTCGCTGCTTCTGACGATGACGAACATAACAACGAGTACTGCGGACTCAGGCGCACGCGGTCGCATATTCCTCATCTGAGTTTAGTATTTCAGCTCTATTAATAGTCACCTGCCGGTCTCCTCTGCACCACTGGGACTGACTGACACACACACACACACACACACACACACACACACACACACACACACACACACACACACACACACACACACACAGTGGCAGGCCTCAAATGTCACATCGACCGTCACCACAAGACTTTGCCATTAAATCTGCTGCAGTGGAGGCAGCATGAGGAGTTACTGTCGTCATGTTTGTGGTTAAAGAGACATTGTTTTAGATATTATTGTATTTTTTTAAGGTGCTTAACGCGTGTGACAGCTGCTGTTTACAGTCCTGAAGGTATGGGTGCTTTTATTCTAGTTCAGGGTCAAACTGGTTTCTTATCTTGCTTTGTTCTTTTAGACTCCTCAAACATTTTCCCGTCCCCAAGTCACTTTTGATTCCGTTTTTGTGCTGCTTTCCCGTGATGTCGGAAGTTTCCGAGTTGGCACGTCTTTTTTCCGACTTGGTTGCGTTCATGAGCTTTGAGGTGGTAAAGTGGGAACAACATGGAAGCTACAAAGAAGATGGGTTACATTAATGTTAGGAGCGTTTCAACAAAAGGCTGTTAGCTGTTTCCAGTTTATTTATATTTTAGTTTATATATTATATCTTTATATCCTTTTATTTTTCATATATTTTATTTACATATATTTTTATATGGACAGCAGTTAACATTAATACCATATTACACTTTACATGTGATCAAAAATTTGTTATTTAATGCGTGAATGAATAAGAAAGTTTCTTCCCATTGACCACACCGACGTTTGCCCGCCATGTTTACATTTCTGACGCAGACTCGTGACATAAAATAATATTGTTCTCAGTGTTTATTCACTCGTCTGGCTGTTTTGCTCGCTGCAGATAATAGATGCAGATACTAAAATGTACAATACTAAATAAACAAATATATCATTTTTTACAGTCAATAGTTGACACTGTTTAATGCTTTCTGTCCTGAAACGTCACACAAACGTCACGACTCGGCATCTCGCCTATCATCAAAATTACCCAATTTTCCACTCGTAATCATGCCTTTGGAGGGCCGCTCGTGCGCTCGTAACTCGTAAATCTGATATTTCCGAGCAGCAGGCGAAGCATTATTTGCTGCTGATTTTGGATTTAAACTGAGCTTTGACAGCCAGCTGGAGCAAAGTTCTGCAGAAAAACTCGCTTTCAGCTTGTGGTTTCAATGATGAAATCTCTCTCTTTGTCTCTTCCTCTCGCAGGTTGTTCAAAACCGCGAAAAAGCAGATCCTCCTCCTCCTCCTCCTCCTCTTCCTCCTGCCACGCTCATCTCTCCTCTGGAGGAAAAGGGGCAGTCGGCGTGTGCTGCCGTGGAGGAAAGGTGGTCTACAGTGACACCAAGAAATCTCTTAAAACCTTTTTAAAAGCTTTGTGAGCAGGACATCGAGATATTTCCTGGAGGTTTTTGAGATATTTGCGCCGAGGTCGGAGGGCTAAAAACCTGCAGCCATGTCTCCTTTCCTGCGGATCGGGTTCTCCAACTTCGAGATTGATCCCGGTCTGGCGTACCATGAGGAGGTGCTGAACCCATACTGCGCCGTTTATATGAAGGAGGCCATCGAAACCGGTCAGTGACTGCTCAGGTTTATGTGTGTGTGTGTGTGTGTGTGTGTGTGTGTGTGTGTGTGTGTGTGAAATATATACTATGTGTATTTAATGTAAACGAGAAAATGAAGGTTAAATCAGTGATTCTTGTGATTTAGTGTCATATTTAAATGTCCACAATCCAAAGATATACAATTTATGATTGTATGAAAACTGAGGAAAAAAACAAAAGCAGCAAATTTAGTTTGTTTAGTATATAGTATTTTTTTGCTTGACTGACTGACCAAAATAATTATTCAATTATCAGAAAATATATAAAAAATATATAGTTAATTGAACTTGTCCATTCAAGTAATTTTCTACACATTTCTCTATTTTTTATTAACTTATATCATTGCCTTTTTATAGCCATATAATTATACATTTTAAATTAAGTTACTATATATATATATATATATATATATATATATATATATATATATATATATATATATATATTATTTTAGCACTTTTTCAGATAATTTTCTGTTTGTTTTTTTCCTTTCTTTTAGTGGTTATTTCAGGTAATTTTGTTGTCTTTTTTAAAAAAAAAAAATTATTTATTGCTGATTTTTGGGTCACATCTTGTTAAGTTGCTTGTCGCCTTCTTTCCATGTTTTTGAAATAGAACAAGCCAATATGCTCAAGTTTCAAAAGGTTAAATGCATCAAGAGTTAGACCAGTATCTCAGCTTTTTTTGATCTTTAATTGAGAATCAGCATCATCCAATTCTGACATATTGATAATTGATTACTCGGGCTGCACCTGTTCATGCATTCAAACCAAACACGCATGTTACACGCAGCCGAATGCAGAATACACAGTATGTCGACTGATGCAGGTAATGCACAACTAAAGGTCAGAAATGTGAGATTCACCAGGAAACTTTTGGCCGTAAGCTGCGAGTCCGTGACAGTACAGCGAGCACAAATCAAACGCTGGACACGGACGACCCTCCTGCGGGTTCCCGGTCAGCTACGACGCCGACAAACTGAACGTTGTGTATAAAACGGTTGGGAACCAAAACACGGTGCTAATATGGCACCGGTTCCTGTACCAGCGGTATCTACCGGACAGAGTCGTGCACAGATTTCGTGCCACTTTTTGTGCCAGTGATGATGACAATGGGTGTGTTTACATTACAGATTTATGCAAAAATATTTTGGAAATGTGGATAAAATACAACGTAAAGAGTGATGTTCTGCGACTTCTCCTCTGGCGAAAAACATCCAAAATCCACGGCGACAGATGTTCAAAACATTAGCAGGTTTTAAAGTGCGGGTTTTTAAATCACCTGATATATCACCTCATGTGATTAGTTTTTTCTTTGAAACTTTTTGGCGATTTTTTTTGTAAGGAAATTAAACATTTTTGGCGATTTTTGAAGAAAAATTTTGGCAATTTTTTTTGTAATTTTTGGGGAATTTTTAATGAAAAAATTTGACTTTTTCCACCCTTTAAGAAAAGTTGGCCCTTGTTGCCGTAAAGAAAATACATTATTTTTTAAAAAACATTTTTGGTGTTTTTTATTTTTATTTCTTTGGCAATATTAAAAATAATAAAAAATTTTCTTTTTTTTTCTTCAGAAAATTTTGGGCATTTTTTTTCTTTAAATTTTTTAGCAAACATAAAACCATTCTTGTTTTTTTCGAAATGACGTGTTTCCATTTGAAACACATATGACTTTAGAGATTTTCTTTGCTTTATAAAAGGATATACATACACTGCATTTATATGCATTTTCATGCTTTTACACGCAAAATATCAGGCCAACATTAATTCCAGCTCATGAAAGCTTTCACATTTGCTCCAGTAAGCGCCATATGTTCACTGAGTCTTTCTCAGAAAAATATTAATTCCTCTGCAGCTCAGGAAGTGACGCACTCTGTGTTCAGCGAAGCAGCAGCAGTGGGTGTTTGGAGTAAATATAGAAATGTGGAAGTAGCATCTTTATTTTTAGGCAGTGTGTGACAATAGCATTAAGTGCAAAATGTTGCAAAAAAGCAAGTTTTAACAGGAGTCTTGTAGATTACCGTTACTATTTAAGAGAATTAGCAATTTATTAAAACTCTATTCAGACATAATTTCAGCATCCTATATGATGTGTTCAAGGACTGGTGGAAATTTGACAAATATCAAAATTTTTAAGTTTTCTATAAAACAACAACGACAAGGTTTTTAAGGACAGAAATCACCTGTTTTTTTCCTTTTTTTTTTGTAAAAAAAAAATGCAGAAAACAGACTTTTTTTTTTTAAAGAGAAAGAAATTGCTTTTTTTTTTTTTTTTTAAAAAAGGAACACATCGGTTTGGAAACCATATTCTCTTTGAAAAATATGTGTTAAAATAACACACAACACATTTCTATGATTTTTTCCAAAACTCTGTGACTTTTCCAGGTTTTCCATGACCGTGGGAAACCTGTTAAATCTACTAATTTCTATCAATTCGTGAAGCATTTGTTACCAAAGTGCTAATCGCCTTTTCCCATGTTTTTGAAAGAAATCGCACTGATTTGCTCAGAGTTCAAAGGTTGAAATATTTGTGAGAGGCATCTGAAAGAGCGGTGGTTTTAAAGGGTTAAAGAGGTTCAACACTGGCAGTCATTAACTGTATGTTATAAGAGGACTGTGTGTGTGTGTGTGTGTGTGTGTGTGTGTGTGTGTGTGTGTGCTGTAACAGTAGGAGATGTGAGGTGTAGGATGGCAGGCTTCATATAGTCGGCACATTAAATATCAGGTAAACATAGAGCCGTAAATGCGATCGGATCCATACGGTTTTTAAAAGATCCCTTATTTTCTAAGCTCTTAATCGCAGCTGTTGACTCAAGTTCATCATCGCCGCTTTGGGAAACTTCTGGCGTGATAACAGACTGAGAGCAGATATCTTTGTTCTGCATCTGGCTATCTTTAACCGCTGGGGAGCATGAGTGCAGGACGGGAGCTAAAAACAGAGAGAAGCTGAGAGGAAAGAGGAGAGCGCTGATGTTTCTTTTCCTCTGCTAAACCACAAGAGCAGACCCATACGACGCTGCGTACACACACACACACACACACACACACACACACACACACACACACACACACACACACACACACACACACACACACACACACACACACACACACACACACACACACACACACACACACAGAGATGGGCCCCAAAGGGTGTTTCATTTACACTAAACTGACTCACTGCAGGGACAATCGCTCTTAGTTTCATTTCACTTTTCGCCAGATTAAGATCTGTTTTCATGTGTCTATGACACTGATTTTGATTTTGTCTCATTTTAGTCTCTTTTCATCCTTCCTGTTGTGATAACTGTGTGTGTGTTGATGCATGTGTCCTAAATGTGGTCCAGATTGTGTATTTGAGTGTAATCAGTGAATTTGCAGCTCAGCTCCTACAATAAGTCTAAAATACACTGTGGAAACTAAATAGTTACATTCAGACTGTTCAGGTCCAAAAATGCTCCATTGAAACCCATTCAAACTGACATTTTTGATCCCACAGCCATCAGAGCAGAAAAACAGGACTTGTATTATTTCTGGGTGTCATTCTGGGCTTTTGACTCTGAATTTGTCATTTCGACTATTTTCCACCTGATGAGGTCATTTTGACCAGTCCTGCACAACCTGCACAAAAAATAATAATGTAGAAATAATAATGTAGCTGCTGATCATTGTCATATACCAAGATGTCATCACCAAACAAAATCTACCTTCATTACACTGAAAACAATTCATTTTTTGTGTTCTATTTTTTTCATCTAAAACATGGAGGCAACACAACAAAAAAATGGCATTTAAACGGTTCAAATTTTGAAAATTAAGAGAAATATTTTAATGTAACTTATTACTTTCAAATGAAGGTAACTAGTTAAATGTAATGCATTACATTTGAAAGTAAATAGCCTAACAGCTTAAAATAAGCGCTGTTTGTCGGCTCGTGTGACTGATTGTGAGCAGTTTCCTTTTTTGTGTTGATGAACCCGTTTAACCGCTTGTTGCTGGAGTCACACAGACGGCCTTTCTTGGTTAACTTCTACTTTTAAATTTAAATGAGGCAAACACACACGCTGAGTCAAAGCCTTAAAGCTCAAATGCTGCTAATAGTGAAGAGAGGATTTAAGGGGTGTCTGTCTACAAATATTTTCCCTCAAGTCTCTCTGACTCAGGGAAAATAAGAGGAGTGTCTGTCCACCAAAAAAAAATTAGAGGAAAAAATGATAACATAATAAAATATTTTAAAGGAAAAATATGTTTAAAAATGCTTAAAAGTTTAAAGAAAAAAAAAATCCCCCAAAAAGTTTTAGAGAGAAAAAAGAAGCAATTTTTTTTAAAGAAAACTGGGAGGCATGCTGCTTTAAAAATCAGCAGTAAAATAAATATAAAACACTGCCATTTAAAGCTGTATGCTCCGCCTGTAAGCCACAATAAAAAAGAGTCGCTCCCCAGTGCTTTATTTAACATCCACCTTTTTGCAGCATCCCCTCCCCTCTAATAAATCAGAAACAGTCCCTAATAATGATTTTTTTAAAAGCCCTGGATCTAATAATCTATTCATTGTTATACTTAACTTCATATACTTAGTTTTTGCAATTTAACAGAAATACAAACTATTTTTCTAACTCTAGTAAATGTTTTTTTAATATAGCAGTTGTAAAGGATTCTGTTTCTATTAGGACTAATTACTAACCACGACTCATATTTTTAACATCACTAATTACAATTACAAAGCTAAAAACAAAAGGGTTTTCTGTGGAAATAAGGTGCCAGAGTGCATCTAAAAAAGCATTAAGAGGACGATCCCCCTGCAGAGGTCCGGGCTGAGCACCCAGTGTCCTTACATCCTAGAAACGAATTTAACACATTATGACGCCACTTGGTTAAAAAAAAAAAAAAGGGGTTAAAATAGACTAAGTAAACATACAAATTTTTAAAGAATATATTCTTTGGGTGTGTTACATCAAAGAACCATAACTGACGGAGCTGATCCTGCAGGAAAGGCCCCGGTTTGCTCCGGGTCCTGGCTCTGTTTAAAAGTGTTACAACATAACTGAGAATTTATTGTGTGAGAGTAAAAGCCAAAAATGGGTCTGTTACCACAGACGGTTAAAGTGTCAGTTACAGATATCTGAGGCACCTTCAGTGCGTAGAAGGAGGGAGACGTGAACTCCTTCAGCTGAGGCGTGAGAGCGCGCTGACGTCTGAACGCCACCTTGGTGCATTTTTCACAGAATCACGCAGGAACTGACACCAAAACATGTCGCCTCTCACTCTGCAGAGCGCCGCAGGGAAACTTTGTGTGAAAAGCACACAGACTGAGGAGAAAACAGACAGATCCTCCTCCTCTCCGGGCGCTTTAATCGTCAGCTGGCAGCGGAGCCGGCGGACAGACAGCCGATGAGCGGATGACGGGGAACGCGGCAGATCACTTTGGGAGTAAAAAGCTTAGCGGGCTTTATTGTTGAGGCAGCGGGATGGCATGTGGCCGTTATGTAAGTGGATATATTGGATGTTATTGCGGAGGAAAAAAATCAGCAGATGTCAATTATGAAGGCCAGGAGTGTGTTTTTTATCTGGCCATGTGATGCCGACGAAAATCTCCCAACACTGTCAGGAGATAATCGTTACGGTCGGCCGGCCAGGTGGTGAAAGGTTCAAGGTACAGACTTTTCCAGGACTTTGAGGCAAATTTTAAAGACCAAACATTCTCTGAAATGACTGCGGATACTCCTCCTCCATCAGTTCTTTTCCATTATTTTCAATAGATTTTTAAAAAATATATATAAAAAAAAAGAAATCAGAACAGGATTAGAAGTAAATATTTAAATATAATGTAGGGACTGTTTGTTATTTATGAGAGGGGAGATGTTGGTGCAAAAAGAGGGAGGGATGTCAAATAATTCATTGAGCCCAGGGGAGGGATTTATGGTTTTAAATTTTGGGTTTAGGGGAGGGACACACAACTTTACAAAACAATTTTGTCAAGTTTCTGAGAGTCGGATGCTTGTGAGAGGCGTCAGAATGCAGCACGCTAACAGTGATGTCGATCCAGGTGTTAAAGGGTTAAGAAGATTTTTAAATGATCATCAGCCATTAATGGTCCTTCCCCCTGGTCTTTGTAATAGCAGTTTTTAAAAATAAGGAACGCATGAACACATACACTCGTTCTTGAAGTGCAGAGAGAAGTAAGACAGTGACGTCTGATTTCCACTCTTCCAGTCACATCGACACGGCGAATTTGCTGACTCACAGGATTTCTAGGTATTGAACTGAAAGTCAAAAAGAAAACCTCCCGCTGCACTTTTTCTTTTCATCTTCTTTCCTGTCTGTTTCTGACGAAACTACAACGTGCCTTTTCTACTTATTGCTTTTTCCTGTTTTATTTTTCCAGAAAAGGGCCAAGTGTACAAGCAGAAGAAGCCGACCATGTACCCGCCGTGGAGCACCACGTTTGACGCCCACGTCCACCGCGGCCGCATCATGCACGTGATGGTGAAGGACCGGACGGCGGAGCTCAAGTCCGAGGCCACGGTGGCTTTGGACACGCTGGCCACGCGGTGCAAGAAGGAGAACGGCAAGCTGGAGATCTGGGTTAGTGCACGAAGATCAGTGTGTGTGTGTGTGTGTGTGTGTGTATGTGTGTGTGTGTGTGTGTGTGTGTGTGTGTGTGTATGTGTGTGTGTGTGTGTGTGTGTGTGTGTGTATGTGCTCTCGGACCAGCTGTTTGGCTAAATCCAGATGTGCTAACTCACTTTTGGGTCAAAAAGACCAAATGTTTAAAGTGGTAATCCCCCTATTCAAAAAATTAACCAACATGCTTTTGGCCCCTGGAGACATTTTAACATGCAGCAGCAGGAAAAGCAAAGTTTAATTAAATATATCACTCACTTGTGTAAATATTTCCTACAGAAGGTCACACAGTTCATATTACTTAAATATCACTTAAGGGCAGTTTGTCATTTTTAAGAGGGGAGGGGCGTGTGCAGAAAGGGGGTAGGCATGTCAAATATTTTATTAAGCACCGTGGAGGGACTTACAGAGGGAGTGAAATACAACTTCCAATGGCTGTATTTTATTTTTCTGCAGATTTTTTAAATAAAACATGCCCTTGGTTGGTCTTTTTTTAATTTTTATTTTGGCTAATTTAAAAAAAAACAAAAAACAATCCAAACCATAAATGTTAGCATTTATCACAGCCAGAAACTATAAAAACAGAACTCATCCTTGGATTTTTAAAGTTCTGACGGACCTTGAACACATCATTTGTTGTTGTACAGGTTCGTGAAACAAAAGGCCCGGAAATTACTATTTGCAAACTGACTTGTCCAGTTTTTTCACGACTGTATGGACCCTGAGTGACATGTTAATAATATCCCGGTTATAGAGTCCATCACCTCATCACATCTCATTTTTCACAGTTCCTCCTCAGGTTATTTTTAACTGCTGAGAAATGAGACTCAGATCTCTTTTGTGCACCAGATCTTTTTCTTCCTCGGAAAGACTTTGATTGAGTCCAGAGGCTTTACGCCAGCTGTCCGTTACACCGAGCTACGAATCAAACAAACACATCAAGTCAAACAAATGACTCAAATCAAATATCGTCTTTATCTCCTCCAGTCTGGTCCTCTGCAGACAGACCGTCTGTCTCTGTGACGCCACACATCATATTACACACTGAATCCTGAATCCACATCCTTCCCTTTTCACTCTACATCATTTTCTCATGAATTTCTGTCAGAAAATGTTGCTTTAGTTTCACTTTTTCTTTTGTGCTCTCTGTTTGTTTCTGTCTCAGCTGGAGCTGAAGCCTCAGGGCCGCCTGCTGATGGAGGCCAGATATTATCTGGAGAAAAGTGGTGAGTGATCAGACCTTCATAGCTCCACCTGCTGCTTCATAAACCTGTAACACCTGTAAGAGACTGCAGCTCACGACCAAATCCACCGCCCCAACGAGATCACAAACGCTCAAAGTGAAAATGAGAGAAAAGTTATCTTTGTGATCTGATGTTACGAGACTACGAACTGCAGGAAGACTCACCCTGATCTGTTTGAGGCCACGTTTGCAAAAGGACAGGAGGCCAGGGGCCACAGCAGCCCCACGCATGGTTCTAGGATTTTAGGACATTTCCAGGATTTAAGGGCATTTCTGGATTTTAGGACTTTTCTAGGATTTTAGGAATTTTAGGAGGTTTTTAGGGTATTAGCATATTTCTAGGATTTCTCTGGCGTTTTAGGGTGTTTTTAGGATTTTAGGACATTTCTGGGATTTTAGGGTGTTTTTAGGATTTTAGGACATTTCTGGGACTTTAGGGTGTTTTTAGGATTTTAGGATGTTTAGCACATTTGTAGGATTTTAGGACAAGTCTGGAATTTTAGGACATTTCTGTGATTTTAAGACGTTTCTAGGACTTAACGACATTTCAGGGATTTTCTGTTTTATGCACTCTGGCACCTTAAAGTACAAAAACAATTCCCAGTGTTACAAAATAGTTGGGAAGCCACCCAGGCACCCTATTAGGGGTCAGATTTAGCCTGCAATTTGTAAATTGAGCATCACTGACTTGGAACAACTAACATATACTGCAGCACACAGGGTTGAATATTAACTGCAATAAAACTGAAATTGAAAATAAGTTAGTTATCTTTATGACCTTATGATACAAGACTGTGAAGTCTACTCATAAAAAAGAGAAATGAAAAACTATATCTAAATCTTTAAGCACTCACTAAGCACTTTTTCCTGTGGTCTTTCCAGAAATAACCAGTCTACTACATTTTTAAAAATTCAGTCAAAACAAGTTGCTGCTGCAGAAAGATGAAAGCGTAACATATCAACGGCATAACAGAACATGAGCATCTTTTTGACAAAAATCAGGTGTTTCAAACGGTTTAATGGTGTTATGTAAATATATGCAGTTTCTAAACTACTATTATACCGAGTAATGGTGGAGAACACTAAAACAGACATTATTTTCCACATTTTATTCTCTCAAAATTTCCATGAACCGAGGCATGCCCTGCCCTTTAATATACACGTGACAGTTCTGGGACTTTTGAGGGAATATTTTGGGGTTTATTTAGGACTGAATATGGTCAGACACTGAATCAATACAGTAAATTTGATTTTAAAAAAATACTGTCCATCATCCAAATTCTCTGTGTGGACCTCCAAAAGCCTGGGTACCTTGCACTCTCACGTGATTTAATGAGCCTGAATCGTGTCAGCCTAATTCAATTTTCTATAACTAAAAATAAAAACGTTTGCTGCCGGTCCTGAGGGGTGTGTGTGTGTGTGTGTGTGTGTGTGTGTGTGTGTGTGTGTGTGTGTGTGTGTGTGTGTGTGTGTGTGTGTGTGAGCCCTTTCACTGCTGCTTTCCTGACATTAACACCATGCCAAGGCAGCGAGAAGTCATTGAGAACTAAAAGGAAGAACTGTCCCATGTTTCTATATTTAGAGCCGACAAATAGGAAATCGCTGCAGAGAACAACAGGTGGCAGCGCGGCTGGCGCTCGCTGACAAGCTCTTTGGTGAAACTTCCTCCTGAACTGCACATTAACACATCATAAATCGCTTCACTGCGGTCGAGCCGACTGATAATCTATTAAATCGTATATATTCATGTGAGCAGCCAAATATTCACCTGTTGTGTTATGATGAGTTTTTTTTCCTAAATAGAGCTTTTTAAAAAACAGTTCAACAACATGGAGATCTGATTATGGGTCAACCGATATCGGTTTTTCAGGGCCGATACCGATACAGATTATTAGTAGTCAACAAACAAACTCAGTCTCAGAGAGAAAATTGCAATTAGTGCATCTCTGAATCCAAAATCAAGAAAAAGATCAAAAGTGAGTCGAGTCAAGTCGACCTGCACCACAGTGAGAATGACAAACTCTAGTTTCTATTGACTTTTTTAGTGAACATCAATAGATCTTAAAAAAAAAACAAAGATATATCTTTTATGTACATTAGGCTGCTAAAACTAATTGTGAAAGCACTTACAATATCCAGTAATCAATTTCCTACATTAAACCTTCAATCTAATGCAGATTTCACTCATTTGTTATGAAAAAGGTTTTGAAAAATCATTAATTTTACTATGAAAAACTGTGATAAACAATGTACTTTGGACACGCAGAGTATTTGTTATTTCAGTTCTCATCAGTTTACAATAAACCTTGTTTTTGTGTTAAACTGCCAAAATTAGATCGCAAAGTGATGCTGCAGCGGAGAAAAATGACTCACACGTACAACACGGTTTACACAAAATGAAACTCTGATGTTGACAAGAAACACTTTTCCTTCCACTGAAAGCTGAGAAGTCGAAATCTGTGTGAAGCCTTCTTGGCAGTAAATAACTCTACAACAGTAAGTCTTTACGTGTGGCTTTTTCGTTTTTAACCGTCTAGAACCTGGACCAATCAGATGAAGCACTCAAACATGACTTTTTTTTAAAACTTTGATTGAAAACATGTCAAAAAGACAATGAGCAACTTGGCAAGAAATGTCCAGGATACTGCAAAATAGAATGACATAAAATAAGATAAAATAAAATAAACAGCAAAAGGTGACATTATTATATATTTAAAATTATGTTACAGAAAAAGAAATACTTTTTATACTTTTTACTTTTCTTTTTTGCTTATAATTCAATTTTCTTGCAACTTTTTACTGATGTCTTTATTTATTTTTGGCCAGTTTCTTGTTAAACTGCTCATTGCCTTCTTCCCTTGTTTTTGAAAGAAATCGGGCCAATTTGGTGAGATTTCAAAGGTTCAATTAAAGGTTGAATGATGTGTTTTTAGACGCCTCAGGTCACACTGAGGATGACCAGGAGTCCGAACGAGAGAGAGACGGTCTGTTCGCCCTCCATCAGCGGCGAGGTGCCATCAAACAGGCTAAAGTTCACGTTGTGAAGTGTCACGAGTTCAGCGCCACGTTCTTCCCTCAACCGACCTTCTGCTCCGTCTGCAAAGAGTTTGTCTGGTGCGTAACAAACCGACATCACAGACCACCAAATTATCATTTCCTCCGTTATATTAGTCATTTTAACCAGTTTTTATCCGTCACAGGGGTCTCAACAAGCAGGGTTACCAGTGCAGACGTGAGTATCAGATTAGTTTCCACTGATGTTCTGGAAGTTTTAACGATGTCTTCTTTACCCTCCGTCTCTTGTGTCTAACTGTCATTTTTGTGTCTTTCAGAGTGCAACGCCGCCATTCACAAAAAATGCATCGACAAAGTCATCGCTAAGTGCACCGGCTCGGCCATTAACAGCAAAGAAACGATGGTGAGAACGTGCATCTCTCCAACGCTCAGAGTTTCACATAAAGCAGAGAGACTTATTTATACATAATTTTTTAGATATTTTTAGAATGTGAGGACATTTCTAGGATTTGAAGACATTTCTTGGAATTCAACATGTTTCAAAGATTTGAGGACATTTATAGGATTTTCGGACATTTCTCTGATTTTAGGACATTAGAGTCTTATCTAGGACCTCTGTCGGGGGTGTGGGGAATCCTCTCCTGGCTCTTTTTTGAATCAACAAGCTCTATTTTGAGGCTATTTTATGCACTTTTTACCCATTATGGATAACAGAAGTACAAAAAACAATTCATAGCGTCAGTCACTGTCAGGGGCCAGATTTGGTCCGCGGGCCGTAAGTTGACTATCACTGACATAAACGCTCTTTGACCTCGTCATTGTTGCAGAGCTGTCAGTTAAATCTGCCGATACAGAGAGTGTGTAAGAGATTTGTAAACTTGTGGTTTAATGCTTTCTAATCAAGAAGTCACCTCACACAGAGGCATCAGCTCAGCACACGATCTCATTCGCTGCTTTTATCTTCGCTCTTGTTTCACTTCCTCCTCGGCTTCGTGCCGCTGAGCTCAAGAGCATGAAACCAAAAGAGAATGTAAAACCTCAGGGCGTAACGCGCAGTGTGACAGGACAGAGCTGCCACCCGCTGTTCGGATACAGGAAGTGTTTTGGCTTTGTTTCTGTTTGGAAGACTTAATGTGAATTAGTGCGTCTGAGTGTGATCAGCTGTACGTGATGTGTTTGCTGCAGATCCACAAGGAGCGCTTCAAGATCGACATGCCCCACCGCTTCAAAGTCTACAACTACAAAAGTCCCACTTTCTGTGAACACTGCGGCACTCTGCTGTGGGGGCTCGCCAAGCAGGGGCTCAAATGTGAGGGTGAGAGGCGGGAGCTTTATCATCTCTGTGCTTTTGTCTCGTGTCTGTAAAATTACACCTCGAACACGCCGACTCACTGACGACGCTATCTGAACGCTACACTTTGAGCCTTTTGTCAAAAACAAAATAGCTTTATTTGTCTCTTTACTTGAGACAAATAACCCTTTTTTTAGCTTTGTGTGAAGTAAAATGCAGAGCAGCATACTGATAAAGCTGATCTACAATAAATAATAATAATATAATGATAAGAAAAAATAAATAAAGAAAAATATAAAAATAACTAAAAAAAACAAAGATAAAAGGACAAACATGCAGAGTTTCATTGTATTATAATGTAAAATATATCACAAACTATGCAACATGATGTTTACTCCACTCAAGTACAAATACAGCACCTTTGTTTCTTACAACTTCTTCAGATTAGGAAAAACTTTAAAGAGGGAATAAAGAACAGTGAGAATAATATGCTTTAGGCTGGACAGAGTGTATTTTAAATGATGCTCGAAACACAATTATTTTAGTTTATCCAAGAAATGTAAAAATTACCAAATGCAAAACTACACGACTTTCACTGGACAGCAAGAGTCTACGATAAGACACAAAAAACTTCAAAGAGCAGATCGATTTCCAATCAGGAAATATTAAATATGCCACATGTTTTGTAGCTTTAACATGCATTGGTCCATGTGAGATTAATCACATTTTTTAATACAAGCCAACACTCTGATGCAGCTAATGTGCACAAAGCGTTAATATTTGGGTAAAATATCAGATGATGTGCCGTGCTCAGGTTTACAGGATGTGATGCCGCCAGTATGTGAATAATTCGAGCAACTACACTTCACAAGTGAACACATCTCTGAACAGAATGTGCAAAAAAAAAAAACATTTTCTCTGTAACTAAGAGAATAATATTCTTTCTTTATCTTGCGCACAGCAGAGCATCCTCAAAGCATCACTGCATCACATATTACATGTGAAAATATGGAGTCTGTGACATGTTTCTATCACAGAAACAAAAGTCTAAAAATGGCGTGTTTTTGTTGCTGACGCTGTGTTTTGTGTGCAGAATGCAGCATGAACGTCCATCATAAATGCCAGAAGAAAGTCGCCAACCTCTGCGGGGTCAACCAGAAACTGATGGCTGAAGCTCTCGCCGTCATCGAGAGCCAACAGCAGGTCAGACAAACTAATCATCTCCTCTTTTAAAACGTTTAAATAAAGTGATTTGTTTTTTCTTAATCATCCGCTGCCATCTCTGTAAACCTGCTCTAAAGCTGCTGACACATCACACAGGTTTTATATGTGTATATTGAAACACGCTGCTGGTTCATGCACGGAAAGTTCTGGCGCGTTGTTCAGGTTTTCTGTTTCCAGGTGATGTATCTTAAGTGCTTAGACTGTGTTTTCGTGTTTCCCACGAGCAAATGTTTAATTTTCAGAGTTTTGATTTTAAACCAAGAAGATATGAGATGGTTTAAGCCTATTTTTAACGCCAAAATTGAACCATAGTTTTCTTTATTGTAACCTAAAACGTGTTTATCTACATCAAATGTTGAAAAAAAACAACCCTTTTTAGAGCTAAAGACGGTGAATAAAATGAACATATTGTGTTATCATAAACGTATCTATTTGTTTAACTAACAGAAGTAGGAAATGTGTGACATTTCTGGCTTTTTTTAGGGTGGTCTGTGTTTCTCGATCTGCATGAGATTCCACTGCTTGGAATCCCATTATTACAATTTTAAAGAAAGAATTTATTAAATTATATTCTTTTAAACAGATCTTACCAACTATTTTGAGATATTACAACAAAACTTCTGAAAAAAAAGGAGAAAATTTATAAAATCCTACTTCCGATGTCTGAGCATTTTTAAGACGTCACTTTAATACCAATTAATTCAGTTATTTTCATTTATTTTTAAAATTCAGTGCCTTTTATGAATTTTTGAGGATCTGCGAGAGCGCTATTAAAATGGTCAAAAAAATAAATGATCAAAACCCTAAAACTTGAGTCTGACGCTGGTCCTACCTTTTGCCTTCAGGCCAGAAGCACCAGAGAAACCGACATCATTGGTCGAGATGGTCCGGTCAGTGTCGGCCAGCCGGGAATGGTCCGAGCGCCGTCCGGGGTCGTAACGAGCGCGCAAGCCACGACCACACCTGCAAACAAAGGTAGGAAACGTCTGAAATCTCTGTTCTTATCGTCTCCTCATGATCACTTTTTATCACATCATTCCTGCCTGCTGACCTGCAGAGCTGCAGGGGGTTTCATGGGACGGACCGACGGACAGGACGATCACCGTGGCGCCCACAGAAGAAGAAGAGCCTCTGTACGCCGTTCCCAGGAAAGATCACCAACCCAAATTCACCGACGATGACTTCATCCTGCACAAGATGCTCGGGAAGGGCAGCTTCGGAAAGGTACGGCAGATAATCTGATACAAAGAAGGAAAGCACACAACTTTTAATTTAGAAAACGCAAACTGTAATGACACAAAAAGGACAATTAAAGGGACAGTTCACCCCAAAACTAGAAGAATCTGGCCCCCAATAGAGTGCCGGATGGCACCCCAAACCATTTTCTAATTCACGATAAAAAAATAAAGTGATTCACACTGTTTTTTTGTCCTTTTAGTCTCCATAAAGTGTCAGAGTGCATAAAACAGCATCAAAATAGAGCTTGTTGATTAAAAAAAAAGCCAGCAGAGGATTAAAGAAATGTCCTAAAATCCTACAACTGTCTTAAAATTTGACAAAGGTCCTTAAATTCAAGAAATGTCCTAAAATCCTAGAAACGTTCTTAAATCCAACAAATGTCCTTAAATACCACAAATGTCCCAAATCCTATAAGTGTCCTAAAGTCCTAGAAACATTGTAAAATCTAAGAGATGTACTAAAGAAATCTCAGAAAATCCTTGAAAGGTCCTATTATTTATTTATTTATTTATTGACACTTTTTTCAATCTTCTTGTAATTTTTGAAAATTTCTTGCAGATTTTTGTGTAATTTCTTCTTTAGTTGCACATTGTCTTCTTCCCATGTTTTCAAACAGAAAACCAGCATATCAGTCAGGTTTTTAAGAGTTAATGAGTTTCAACCATTTGACAGCAAAATCAGCAGAAACTGACACAAAGCCTTCAGGGTAAATCTGTTTCATCACTGGTGTTGTTGTCGTGAACGTCGGCCTTTCACACGGCTCACTGTGACTCTTGTGGTCAACGCTTCTCTCTGCAGCCAGTTTCCACAGAAAAACACAGACGACTTCTCGCTGCTTTGAAGTCGCTGGCAGCAAAGTTAGTTTGAACCAGCGTGAGAAAGAGGGGCGTCAGGTGGGTGGCAGAGAAAACACAAACTGTCAGTTTCAACGCGCTCTTTCTGTGTTTCCAGGTGTTTTTAGCCGAGCTGAAAAGGAGCAACCAGTTCTACGCGGTGAAGGCTCTGAAGAAGGACGTGGTGCTGATGGACGACGACGTGGAGTGCACCATGGTGGAGAGGAGGGTCCTGTCGTTAGCCTGGGAAAACCCTTTCCTCACGCACCTGTACTGTACCTTCCAGACCAAGGTGACAACCAAAAACGCTTTTGTCCATCTGTGCACACTTTTCTAAACTACAGCGACGGCCTGACCGCTCGGTTTCTGTGTGCAGGAGAACCTGTTCTTCGTGATGGAGTATCTGAACGGAGGAGATCTCATGTTTCACATCCAGAACTGCCACAAGTTCGATTTGCACAGAGCCACGTATGTATCTCATGAAAATACACAAAATTCAGTTGGCAAAGTGGCTTGATTTCTTTCAGAAACATGGGAATAAGGCAGTGAGCGACTAAGACAAAAATTATGCCGATATTAGCAAGAAATTAGTTAATATGACAAGAAAATTACCAGGAAAAAACAACAAGTCAGTAAAAACAAAAAATAAAAACAAAAATATTACCCAAACAAACTGCGTAAAATTCCAACATATAATTATAATAAGTATAAAGTTTACTGGATAGTTTTTTTAAAATACAAAAACATGAGGAGAGTAAAAAAAAAATTACAAAATTAAACTACCCAATAGTTTGCACAAGTACAGCTGAAATAATTAGTCTATTAACCAATCACCTCATCGACAGAAAATGAATTGACAACTATTTTGACATTTTCAAAATTTCATTTTTTCTCTCTTTTTTTTAAGTTTTGAGTTTTTTGGGTGTTGTTTATTTTTCCTGAATTGGGTACTTTGGAAATTATTTTTAAAAACATTCAAGTCATTTTTTAATAGTTTTTTATTTTATTTTTTTTTACTTTTCATACTTTAAGTAAATTTTACTGATTATAATTTCTTACTTTTACTCTTTTTTTAAAGTGTGAATTTTACTTGTAGCAGAGTATTTTCACAGGGTGGTATAAGTACTTTTACTTAAGTAAATGAACTGAATACTTGATCCACCACTCCTGCTTCATGAACGTCTTTAACTGTTAAAGAACAGCTGGTGTTCACGTCTTTTTGTCTTCTCTAATATCTCTCCTAAATCTGGCTATTTGGTTTCTTTCATTTATATCAACTGTTGTACGTTCTGTGTCATATTGTTTGTGCTTTCTTTTAAATGTTTTTTTTACAATTGCTGCAACAAAAATTGCACAACTAAAATGGAACTGAACTGAATTCTAAATAAAAAGTCAAGCAGGAGGAAAGACAGAAATAATTATTATTATTATTATATTTTTGTGTCTCCCTGCAGCTTTTACGCAGCTGAGATCATCTGTGGGCTGCAGTTTCTGCACTCTAAAGGAATCATTTACAGGTAGAGTCTCAGTGTGAGTCACAAACACGACTGAAACTGAAGATGAATAATACACAAACTGAGACCGGCTCCTGATTCTGTCCTCGTGTCCCCCTGCAGGGACCTGAAGCTGGATAACGTGCTGCTGGACTCTGAGGGTCACATCAAGATCGCAGACTTTGGCATGTGTAAGGAGAACATGCAGGACGAGTCTCGGACCTCCACCTTCTGCGGGACGCCAGATTACATCGCTCCCGAGGTGACCACACACATTCACACACACACACACACACACACACACACACACACACTGTCTTATTAGTTGTGTGCACCAAAAGACACGGGCTGCAGGATTCTTGCTAAAATGTGAATCACGATTAAGAATTGAGATCATGATTTTCTCACATGAATCCTATTTTCTCAACTAAAACATATATTGCGCTGAGATGAAGTGAAAAAACGTCTCAGACCGTCACTGTCCTGACAGGGCTTTAAACAGATGACATTAACATAAAACGTTGACCATCAACCGATCCTAAAAACCAGCCTTCAATCAACCATGGATAGCAATCAAAGTGCCAAATTTATCAACGCCATTCGAACAGCAGGCTCTGAACCAAACCACCACAGCCCGATCACTCCGACTATCACAATATACAATCACGACAAGCTGTCTGCAGAGCCAAAGGAAGCTGGAAACTGAAGGATTTAACTGTGTGTGTGTGTGTGTGTGTGTGTGTGCGCGCGTCATCAGATCCTGCTGGGTCAGAAGTACAACAGCTCGGTGGACTGGTGGTCGTTTGGGGTTTTGCTGTACGAGATGCTGATCGGTCAGTCTCCGTTCCACGGCCGCGATGAAGAGGAGCTTTTTCAGTCGATTCGAACTGATAACCCCGCTTATCCCCGCTGGCTCACCAAAGACGCCAAGGACATTCTCATCCAGGTCAGACACCCTGTGTGTGTGTGTGTGTGTGTGTGTGTGTGTGTGTGTGTGTGTGTGTGTGTGTGTGTGTGCGTGTGCGCGCTCTTCAGGGACCAAATTAAGATAATTAATCTGTGTAAATCTGTGACTGACAGTCTGTGAAAATTCAGTTTTTTGGAATAAACTGAATCAGAAATGTTTGGCGACATGCTGCTGTTTTGTGGACTAACTTCTGTAGCAGAATTTTAACTGCTGAAGCCAAACAGAATATTAATCAATAACTAATCAGTCTTTTGACTAAAATTGATACTTTTAAATGTAAAGTAAAAGCCGATCTTTTTAGTCTGGCTTTTATGTAGTGTCTTACTATCATGATTTTGTGGTTTACACTTATTCCACTTATTAAATCCATTTTTGCTTATTTCTTATGCTGTTCTTGTTTTGTTGTTTCAAACCGTGAGGTACTCTGAATTGCATTTGATTTGTTTGAAATGTGCCATATAAATAAAATTTGACCGATCGATCGAATATCCCCCATTTTAATTGGTTTGTATGTCTTGTATAATGCAGCTCTGTGTTGCAAGTTCAAAATAATATTTGATAAGGTAGAATAATTTTCTCTGGGCTAAATTAAATTATTATCCTCTTTTATTTGTTTTTAATTTTTATTCTGAATGCTGTTTTTATGACAGATGCACTATTCTTTAAAATTTCATTAAACGAACCAATAAACAATAAACAAAAAGATAATGGGGAAATACCATCACTCTAAAGGAAATGACTACAAACTGCAACTTTTTAACACCATCATGGAAAGAATCACCAGAAAGCACCACCTACACAAAACTTAACCCTCATTAACAGAAAAACATGCCCATGCAACACTTTTTCACAACCAATTTCTACACAGCATTTCCTCAGAAATAAATACAATACTAAAAACATTCAGAAAAGCACAAAAAGATAATATACATTTTAAAACTATGATTTGATGAGCATTTCTGACCCGTGCGTGTGTGTGTGTGTGTGTGTGTGTTGTGTTTGTGCTGCAGCTGTTTGTGCGGGAGCCTGAGGAGCGCCTCGGGGTGAAAGGAAACATCAGGGAGCACGATTTCTTCAGCAGCACCGACTGGAACGCCCTGGAACAACGGAAGGTGGCGCCGCCCTTCAAGCCGACTTTAGTAAGTACAAACACAGCTGAGGGACATGATTTTTCGCTGATACAAGATGTCAAATAAGAGCCAGAACTGACCAAAACGTCCCCAGAAGCACACTGCAAAAAAAAAAAAAAACACTGCTCGACTTGAAGCTTTCTCAGTCGCCTGAGGGGTCTCCACTGATGATCTCGGACTTTCAAGGGACAGCCCTATGATTTATGATAAAACAGTAACGTATTGTGTCACATATTTTTCCTGTCACCTCCGCAGACGTCGCCCAGTGACTGCAGTAACTTTGACAAAGAGTTTATCAACGAGAAGCCGCGGCTATCGTGTGCTGACCGGGCGCTCATCAACAGCGTCGACCAAACCATGTTCAAGAACTTCTCCTTTGTTAACCCCGGGATGACTCGCAACGCAGCGCCGCGCTGACCAGCTGACCGACAACCTACTACCTTAAAAGAGCCGCTCACTCACACACAAGCAGCACTGAATCTGTGACTGAATCAAACTGCAGAGACTTTAGACGCTGAATGTCACAAAAATCAACTGTGTCTGTAAACGTGATGATAACCACTACGAGGTGTTCTGGGCGAAAGGCACATACAGCTGTGATGGGATCTTTGTCGCATGTCTTTCTGTCTCTCTTTATCTGAAAAATTTCAATTTTTAAAAAAAAAATGTTCTCGAAAATCTTTTTAAAAAACAGCCAAAAAACACAAACTTAAAGAGGTAAGAAACATATACCAAAACTCTTCACGTAAACATTTTACCTGCAGTTTGTTTTGATGCCTCAAATATAAGTCATCAAAAACATCAGTGATACTCAACCTACAGCCCACGGGCCAAATCTGGCCCCTGAAGGGTGCCAGGTGGCCCCTCAACCATTTTCTAATTCACAACAAAAAATAAAGTGATTGACACTGTGAATACTTTTTGTCCTTTTAGTCTCCATAAGGTGTCAGAGACATAAAACAGCATCAAAATAGAGCTTGTTCGAAGAAAGAGCCAGAGGAGGATCCCCCACACCCCCGACAGAGGACACAGATAAGACACTAATGTCCTAAAATCATAGAAATTTCCTACAATCCTTTCAATATCCTGAAATCATAGAAATGTCCTAAAATCCAAGAAATGCCCCAAAACCCGTGAAATGTCGTTAAATCCTAGAAATCTCAAAAAACCTAGAAATGTCTTAAAATCCCTGAAATGCCCTAAAATCAAAGAATCCTAATATCCTTGAAATGTCAGCAAATCCATAAAAACTCAAATCCTCAAATCTGAGAAATGTCCTAAACTCTTTGAAATGTCCTAAAATCCTAAACGTCCTAAAATCTAATAAATATCCTAAATTCTTAGAAATGTCTTAAAATCCTTGAAACGCCCTAAAATCAAAGGACATCCTAAAATCCTTGAAATGTCAGCATATCTATAGAAGCACCCTCAAACCTGAGTCTTATAATTGTCCCAAAATCCAAGAAATGTCCTGAAATCGAAGAACCATCCTCAAATCCAAGAATTGCCTCAAAATCCTAAAAAATCACAGCTCCGATTGGCCCCTGGCCTCCTGTCATTTTGTAAAAGTGGCCCTTGAACAAAGCGAGTTGAGTATCTCTGAAACACACAGTGATACATAATTAATTGCTTAGCATTCCCCCTTAAGGTATTTAACGCTCTTAACTGGGCTGTGTGCTCTTTTCGGGGTGTGTTCACTAAAATAAAACCTGTAGCTATGAACTGATGGAGCCTCATCAGACTTTACAAATTAACTTCTTCAAGAAAATCAAACTGAGAAATTTGGTTACACCAAATTTAGGTCTATTGTCCTGTTTTTGTTTCATTTCCTGTCTAAACTGTGTAGTTTATGAGTCCATGTTGGGTACAGATATTAAATCTATTTTAATGTAAATAAATGTAATGTAATTCTGTTGATGCACTGTACTGTCGGTGGGATGTAGATCCATTAATGTGAGCTGTAGTTACTGTTTACGAGTGTTTTCTTTTCATACCTCAGGAGTTTTACTGAAGCTGTACTTTGGATCAAATACTTAGATCAGCTGCTTACTGCAGTTTTTATTGTTCTCTTCATTGTGAATCCTGTACAATAAAATTTATGTTTTTTCAGACTGTTGTCTGTTTTGTTTCTGACTAAAACAAAACTTTGGGTTCATGTGTTTTGTATAACTCTCTATTTATACCGAGAGACTGGAGAAAGGAAGAAGAGCCAGCTCAGTTTTTCCACTTAACTCTGCCCTTTAAAATGTATTCAGAGAGAATTATTCAGAAAACATCTCACTCTGTTTCAGTAGAAAAAAAGACTAAATGTTACAGCAGTCAGTCCTGTACACTGACGATGAAAACTGAATATATCAAACGTCATTTTCCATCACAATATCAACAAAATGGAAATTTACTGCAAAGACGTTAAAAAACTGCTGGCCAGATGGGAATGTATGTTTACAGTGTTTTCTCGAAAAACTACATCTTTTTTCTCACAAAATTTCTTTCTCATAAAATTATGACTTTTTTCTTCTTGTAAAATTACAACTTTTTTTCATAAATAATGACTTTTTTCTTGTTCTGTTTTGACCTTTTTCTCGTAAAATTACAACATTTTCCTCACAAAAAATACAACTTTTTTTGTGAAATTACGACATTTGTAACACTGTCTTTCTTGTAAGAACGATTTTTTTCTGGTAATATTTTAACTTCTTCTCTTGTAAAATTATGACTGTTTACTTGTAATATTACAACTTTTTTCTCATATTACAATTTTCTCCTCAAAGTTAAAGAATGTTTTTTCCTCATTGTGGCCCCATTAGAGTATAATGATTTTTAATGCTTAATTTTGAAAAGCGCATTTTGAGCGCAGAGCGATATGAGTGAGTGTGATATGAAGACGGACCCTAAAGAGTTAAAAAACAACGACGCGTTAGCTTTGTGTAGCCGCTGTTAGCTTAGCTCAAGGCTAACTGCTCTGTAGCTTCTCACAAAGACCTCATTTAACGCGCTAATATCTTCATAAATACCATTTCCATGCATATTCAGAGACTGGCGGTTTAGTTCAGCTCGAGTTTGTGTCTCCTGTGAAACTTTATCGCAGTTTTATTTTACTTTAATTTTGAGTCGATGCTAACCGTTAGCTAACGGCTAAAAAGTTTGTCTCAAAGGTACAACTTTGAAAAAAAAACGTAATTTGAGCTGAAAAACACTCACCGCCGCGATGAAGACGTTTCCGTGTTTCCGAAACACCCTCCAGACCAACTCTTTGATGAAATATTCCGTCCGTTACATAAAAAAAATGAGATTTAAATCCTTCAAGGAGACGCCGCTGTTTGTTAACGTAAACAAAGATGGCGACCGGAAGTGACATACCGCCCCGGGGCGCACTCATATTTCTTCCCCCCACCCACAGAGACCAAAACCGTAAAAATAAATAAAAAATGACTTAAAAGAAAATGACTATAGATTTATTTGATCCGAATTAATTGAATTTCAAAGGTTTTAAATATTTAAATTTTATTATTTTTTGGTTTTTTTTGGTAATGTTTGAAACAAGTAGCAATATGTCACTTTCAGCTACAATCTTTGTTTAACCCTTTGAAACCCAAGAACGTGTTTGAGTTGTTTCATAAATGTGAATGTAAATAAAAGAAAAGTGACCCAAAAATTATCAAGAAAGAAAAGTATAAAAAAAATTAAAAGAATACCATCAAAAAGTGCTTTAAATTTTTTAAAATAATTTTGTGACTTAATTTCAAATATGTTATGATCATAATTATAAATCTATTTTTCTCTTACTTTTTTCCTTTTTCATTGGACATTTTTCCATTTTTATTTTAAAAAAAAATTCTAACTCTACTAATTTCCTACAAATTTGAAAACAAGCACCAATAATAATCATAAGAAAAAGTAACATTTTTTAAAATTAAAAACATAAACGTATTTTTAAAAACATTGACAGATATAAATATAGTTTCATGGACATTTTTCCTTTGTTTTTTGATAATAATTAACAATCATTTCCTTCTCACATTTAAGTTTTTAATTTTTCATTTATTTATTTTGCAGTTTGCAGGACATTTCTCGCCATGTTGCTCATGAAGTTTTCTTTTGCGTTTTTGAAAGAAATAAAACTAATTTCCTTCAGTTTCAGAGGTTTAAATGCAAGTGAAATGACTCCAAATGATGTCGATCCAAGTGTTACAGCATTAAATAAATTATTTAAGAAATCAAAATAAATGTTGTTAGAGGTCGTTTTTTCAGAAGATGACATAACTGAGTAGTTTTTTCCTCGTATGGATTTTATGTAAAGCAGCAGCTTTGTGCTGAGTTTCCAAGCAACATCACCGACCCCTCTCACAACCTCTTCCAGCTGACGCCCTCTAGGTGGCGCAATTTGCCCAAAAAATCCTCCTGCTCGAACACCCTGAGGACTCTGAGCGCCTCCTCACTGACAGCAGAGCTCAAACTACACACACACACACGTGTGTGAATTTTGTCCTGAAATGTTGTGTGACTTATGTAAATGGAAATTTTTGTCCATGTTTGATGTAAATAAGACTGATGCACTGAAGACACACTCTACCAACTTTGGCCGTGTGGCCCTTTAACCCCTTAGGGCCTGCTTTAATATCACACACACTCGTACCGCTCTGCACAAAAAATGTGCTTTTCAAGATCAAGTTTTAAAATATACTGTAAATTATTCATCATCATCAATGAGTTATTGTTTTTTAATCAAATATTAATTATTTTTCAGAATTTTAACCCTTTAAATGTCATGTTTTTGTGATGATGCCACTATGTTTTTACATTAAAAAAATACACACACACATATATATATATATATATATATATATATATATATATATATATATTTATTTATTTATTTTTTTTCAACATGCCAAGTTGATTTTCTTTCTGCTGCTGACAGTTTGGGACATGTCAGTGATTAGCAGCAACATTGACTGTGACAGGGCACCTAAAAAAGCCCAGAATGACACCCAGAAATAATACAAGTCCTGTTTTTCTGCTCTGATGGCTGTGGGATCAAAAATGTCAGTTTGAATGGGTTTCAATGGAGCATTTTTGGACCTGAACAGTCTGAATGTAACTATTTAGTTTCCACAGTGTATTTTAGACTTATTGTAGGAGCTGAGCTGCAAATTCACTGATTACACTCAAACACACAATCTGGACTACATTTAGGACACATGCATCAACACACACACACAGTTATCACAACAGGAAGAAGACTAAAATGAGACAAACAGTCCTTAAGGGGTTAACGAATGATTGATTGATATATCACATTTAATAGTATCCACTCCCGTTCACACTTATTCCTTATTGAGAGATATTTAACGCCTCGTGTTCAGCAACTGAGTTACAAACAGAGAGTGAAGAAAGAAAAATGTGAAAAGCTTCAGGAGATTCAGGAATTGAGGATGCTGTTTACACACACACACACACACACACACACACACACACACACACACACACACACACACACACACACACACACAAACATTTTTATTATTCTTCATTTACAGCGATTCTTAGGTTTCTTGGGTTATTTTTTAAAATACTTGGCATAGAAACAACTGGATGGCTATTGTGTGTGTTTATGAAAACAGGTCCTTCATCGTGTTGCCACTTGTGGTCCGTGTGAGTCCAGCAGGAGGACATGTTTGTGCAGAGCGCAGTCTCTTAGTGTTTCAGTCCAGGGAAACGTCCCAAATCACCTCTGAAGAGACGCAGCTGTCCAACAGGACGCAGCCGTAACACAAAGTCATTTTTTTTTAATAATATGTCCATTGTGGCAGTGATACTCAACTTACACACTGAGGGGCCAGGGACCAGGGGCCGGGGATCAAGGACCAGGGGCCAGGGGCCAAGGGCCAGGGGCCAGGGGCCGGGGATCAGGGACCTAAGGGTGGTTGTAGGCTTTAAAGATATTTTAAAAGTTGTCGGACATGTGTCTGATTTCAAGACGGTTCTGGGCTTTTAGGTTACATTGAGGCAACATTTTTAGGATTTTGGGACATTTCTCGTTTGGGGGGCCGCCAGGGACCCTATCAGGGGCCGGATTTGGCTGTAAGTTGAGTATCGCTGCGTTCTGGCTGAGAAAAAGCTGCATAGGCCTGTGAGGGGCTCGTCACTGCGATCGTCCTCTTTCAGAAACGACTCGCTGTAAAATGTTTGGGTGATCTCTTGACATGAAGGAGGCAACACGGTGTCGATCTCGAATGATGTTTCAGGTGTGTTTCTGGCATCAGTGCGGAGGAGTTCACCGCGTCCCGCCGGCGGCGGCGCTGCTGCGGCTGAGGTTGCGGCTGAGCTGGGGGAAGTGGACGGTGGGCGTTCTGGCTGTCGGGCCATACAGACCCAGATTTCGGGCCGCCGCTGATTTCCTGGGCTGCTTCACGCTCGGGAACGGGGAGAAAACCTGCTGTTTGGGAGCGACGGAGGCGGAGAGTGCCGGGGTGGACGGGGAGGACGGTAACCGAGACGATAGGGAGGACAGCGAGGGAGTGGAGGGGGAGGAGGTTTTGTAAAAGGTGGAGGAGGTGGGGAGAGTGAGAGACGAGAAGCCGTTAGGTGAAGGAGACGACGGGAGGCAGGAGCTCGGCGTCGGGGTGGACGGAGGTGTAGGAGAGGAGGAGGACGGAGCGAGGGACGCTGGAGACGGAGACAGACTGAGGGAGGAGGGTGAGGAGGTGAGGCAGTGGTGAGGAGGTGGAGGTAAAGTGTGTCTGTCTGAGGCGGAGCTCCTCTCTGAGCCGGAGGAGTCTTTGTGTCTGTTGGAGGATGGAGGAGGAGGGAGGAGGAGAGGGACCGCAGGAGCAGGTCTGGACTCTGAGTCCTCCTCCAGCCCCAGGGAGTCCAACTGCACCACCACCTCCGCGACCTCTGCTCCTCCTGTCTCCTCTGCATCCTGCGGCACCTCCTCACACACCGACTCTGCAGCAGACGGATCAGGAGACACAGAGGAGTCACTCCCCTCTTTCTCATCTCTCTCATTGTCCTCAATCTTCTCCTCTTCGCCCTCAAAGCTCACCTTCCTCTCCTCCTCCTGCTCCTCCTCCTCCTCCTGTTCTTCTGAATCTCCGAAGCCCAGCTGAGCTCGAGCTCGAGCTATATTCCTTCGATGCACGCGGACGTGAGCTCTCCACGGCGACCCTGCGCCTCCTGAGGAGCTCCCAGGAGACCCGGTGGTGCCGCAGCGCTGCCTGGCCGGGGAGCCCTGAGTCTGGGACAGAGACGCCGGTCTGGACGCCGGCGGTGTGGAGGTGAGTCTGGAGCCTCGGGGGTCTCCGCGGGGCCTCCGCCCCAGCAGGAGGTGGTTGATGACGGAGCTGGACGGATTGAGCTGTGAGGGGAGGACACGTGTGGCGGGACACTTCTCTGCAGGGACAGAACACATTAAAACAGGCGGATATTCGATAAAAAGTCCAGGAAACAGATTTTGGAGACGTCGGTTTTTGATTTACTGATTTTTTTTTTTTAATCTTAAAAATTTTTTAGGCGAGTGCTTCACTAAGACACATTTATCTTAAACTGAAGAAACTGTGACACAGTCAATTATATTTAGAACCATGTTGCACCTTAAAGAGTTAACCCTTTGAAATATACATTTAAAAAATAAATAAGCACCAATAAAAAAAAATTTAAAAAAGGAAATGGCCGAGAAAGAAATGCTAAACAAGCAACAAAATTCTTAGCATAATTTTAAATATACTATATCAGAGAATTTAATTTAAAAAAAAAAAGATAATTAAACAATTATCAAATTAATTGGTGATTAATTTAATAGTTAGTTAATATTTATTTTTATTTGGTTTTGTATTTTTATTTTTTTCATGTTCACAGAAACCAATAAAAAGATAATTGAAAAAAAAGAAAATAGAAATATTCAAAGTAATTTTTCGGCATTCTGGGAAAATATTTATGCATCTGATGGTGTTTTTTATGATGCTCAGTAGGGACATGTGTCTCCTAATAAATAATACAACTGGTTAATTGATTCTGCACCTGCAAACCAAACAAAACCATCACCAGTCGTCCCAGTTAGCTGTTAACAAAGTAAATTAAATAAAACCATCACCAGTCGTCCCAGTTAGCTGTTAAAAAAGTACATTAAATTAAATACAAGCACCCGTTTCAATAATGCTCCCAAAATGCCAGTGGGAGTTAACAGCGCTCCTCTGATTATGTTAAAATATTAAAGAAATGTTTGCACCGTTTTCACATTTGAAGATGAAAACCTTTAAAACCGATTCTGTTTGTGATTCAGCTGTAATTTTACAAAGTGAATCATCATGTTCTGTTTTTTATTTTGGGGCATTTTGAGAGCACGACACGAATCTGAGCTCCAGATTCAGTCTGAGAGTCTGAAGTTACAAAACCTGGAAATAAGTCAATATTTTTTAACCCTGCAGTTCACGACAGATTTCCAACGTTTTTTTTTCTGCCAGAGGGTTTCTCCTCCGTTCATAAAGAGAGAAAACTCTGAACGGTTCAAATATTCATGAGAGAGTTTGCACACCGGCTTCAGTCTCAGAGGCTGTATAATGTTGACTTTATGAACTTTTACGATTTCCACAGTTTGTTTTCTTCAATCACAAACTGGCGGTTTCTTTGTAAATATGGGAGGAAGGCAAAGAAGAAACGACCCAAAAATGTACTTTTTACTAATTTCTTGCACAAGACAATGACCTGAAAATCATTGAAAGACGGAAATTTAAAAAACAAAACAAAACAATAAAAAAAGACAAAAAAATCAAGGACAAAAAAAACCAATCAAGGACATAACCTGGAAAAAGTGCTTAAAAATGAAATTCTGTAACATAATTTTCAATGTGCAATTATGATCCTTTCAAATTTAGTTTTTCCCCAAGCTTTTTCTCCCTTACACAATTTCCAAAGCTTTTTAAAAATAATTTTCCAAATTGACTTTCCTGCAGTTTGTGGTCGTTGCCCCCCCCCCCATGTTTCTGAGAGAATCGCACCACCAACCTCTGAGCTCAAAGCTTTAAAGAACTCGTGAGAAACGTCTGTCTGCAGCACAAGAAAAGTGCCGTGGCTTCATGTTTTCATTCATTCTGAAGCCAGGGAACATTTTCATGTTCACACATTGGAAATCTGTCCTGGAAACAAAGCTTGGTTTAAAAAAGTCATTTTCAGAGCAGAGCGCTGCAGCGTCCTCCTCAAACGATTGAATTAGTTCACTGAATCATTAAAGCCCTGAAATCAGACCCAGAACACCCAGTCTGAGACGAGCCTGTTGGTTTGGAAACCAGTACCGTCAGTGTCGCTGCTGGGTTTGCTGGGAGGCTCCTGGAGAACACCTGGACTTGTGGCAACTTCAGGTCCAGGTCCTACGAGTCACACATCATCGTCAAAAACATCTCACTCTGCTGCGTGCATGTGTTTGTGTTGATACCCAGATATCATATTTTTATAGCCTGATTCTGAAAAGAGCATTCTGAGTGCAGAGCGGTATGAGTGTGAGTGTTTCACACCGCACAAAAAAATTACATTTTATATATATACGGTATACACATATTTACTGTATATACTTAGTATGTAGTGTAAATAAATAATAATAAATCTTTTTTTTTATCTGAAAGCACAGTGTCATCACGACAAAAAACTGGCATTTAAATGGTTAAAATTCTGTAAATGAATGAATATTTGATATTGATGTTCGGGACACTGAAGCTATTCTGGACTGAAAAGTGAAAACGAGGAGCAGAAAAGGCAGTTTGCGTCTTAAAAACAAAAGCGAACAGCTGATGAGGGCGCTTGTCTCGTCCCACCTGTGCGGATGTAGAGCTGCATCGCCTGCTGCTGCTGCCGCCGTTTGATGCGAGCGTATTGCTTCTTCAGGGCGCAGATGTCGGTGCTCATCCTCTCCATCATCATGCTGTTGATCGCTGCTTGATGCTCCGCCCGGGCACCTCCTCCTCCTGCTCCTCCTGCTCCTGCTCCTCCTCCTCCCCCTCCTCCAGCTCCCACCGCTCCTGGGCTCAGCTCTGCGATGTTTCCCTGCTCCCCTCGCTGGTCTGGACGCACAAAGAACGAGAAGAAACACCGACGTCAACATTAAGCGCTTTCTCTACATACCGAACGGCGTAGAACCTCCAGGCCAGATTTAAGCACAGAAACAGGAGGAAACGCCGCCCAGAGGGACGTCTTCTGCCGCGAAAAACGACCACTGAGAGAGATCTGTGTCACTATAGCAACGTCACTCAACTGGCCCGGAAACGTTTGTAGGATTTTAGGACAGTGAAAGGCTTTTAGGAAGTTTCAAGGATTTTTGGACATTTCTGGTATTCTTGGACATTTCTCAGATTTTAGAACATTTCTAGTATTTTAGGACATCAGTGTCTCAGCTGTGTCCTCTGTCGGGGGTGTGGGGGATCCTCCACTGGCAGTTTTTGATCAACAAGCTCTATTTTGATGCTGTTTTATGTCTCTGACACCTTACGCCTCCCTAACGGGGGCCTGATTTGGCCCGCGGGCCATAAGTTGAGTATCACTGACGGTGCATAAAAACATGAAGCAGTTCAGAATAAAGAGTTACTCTTTTTAGCCACCAGCATCTGTCTCTGCCCTCCGTACGGAGCATCCAGAGCCTGTGTTTCTTGCTGGATCTGATTCATGAGTCCTGTCTTAAGACTGAGATTAGCGTCGACGGCTTTGGCTCCAAAAGGCAGAAAAACATTCCAGCAAAATCAGACAAAATCCAAAATGTCTTTTTTTAGACTTTTTAAGCTCCTTTTCTTATTTTCTGCCCACCCAGTTTTACTTTTATCCTCTTTAATCAACATCAGCTGATCACTGCAGAACAACTGCCCCCAAAAAATCCTCTTGATGTAATCTGAGGAAGATGACACAGAATTACGGTAAAAAACGGTTGTTGCTTTTATTATTATCATTATCATCATTATTATTATTATTATCATTTTATTTTATTATTTTTTGTAGGTCATTTTCTATTTTTCTTCTTTACTTAATTTTTCTTTTTTTGTGCTAATTTCATTTAATTTTCTTGTACATTCTTTCATAATTTCTTGCTAATTTATGAGCCTTTTTTGTGAGTTACTCATTTCCTTTTTCATTGCTTTTGTGAGAAATCAAGCTAACTTGTTTGGGATTCAAAGGGTTATTTTGTGTTTGACATTTACCGTTTGTTTTCTCTTTCTTTTTGTTTTTTGGAAAATGTCAGCGTGTTTTGTTCTGTTATAAAGACTAAAACATGAATTGTGTTTTTGTATTCTGTTCATCAAGTGTTTTTCATTATTTTGTATTTCTCTATTTTTGCATCTATATTTGTTTTTTCTTCTTTGACTACCTGGAAAAGCATTATATAAGTTCTATTAATTACTATTATTATTATTAAATCCAGCTCAGCAGCTCAGCAGTGGAAATTATGTTCACAAAAACTAGTGAGGATTTAGTAAATACTAAATTAAATTAAATAATGAGTCATGTTTAAATCATCCTCTCATGAGGTGAAATTCAACATCATTTCTGTCTGAAGTCATTTTAAAATCTGTGTGGAGAGTCACGACTGCGGCTTCAGATCTTAAACTGAATCTCTGGGGCTTTCTCTCCGTCTGTGAAGGAGGAAGTGAGGATTTGTCTGGAGGAAGCAGATCAGACGCAGCTTGTTCTCGGAGTCAGATGGAGGGCCGGTTCTGAGGATTTGGGGCAGCGGTTTGTTCTGAGCCACTTGGCTGCTGTTAAAATCCTGTGTGATAATTCAGGAGGACTCACTGACCTTTGAGGTGTTTCTGGTATCTCTGCAGCTCGGGGGCCAGCAGGCCGCCCAGGGGCCCCAGACAGCCGAGGGCCGTCACCACGGAGTCTTCGTCATCCATCTCTGCGTCGTCATCGCTCTCCCAGCTGCCCAGACCGCCACTGAAACGAGACGACAACATCCTCGTCATCACCACGTGAGCCGGGACACTTTGCTTTACCTGGGGGCCACTTTTGCAAAATGACTCGAGTCCAGGGGCCAGTCACAGCTAATGACTAACTAACTAAGTTAAGACTCTCTTTGACAATAAACATTTTTTGGACAGCTTTTGCTCTCTAGCCAAAATCTGAAAGTAATTTCTTGCCTTAAATTCACACTGTTTTGTGCCCCAAAATGTTCTGTATAGTATGAATATACACAGAACCTTCAGTCAGGCTGCATTCACAGCCTGTATCTGTATTAATACAGAGGAAACATTTCATTTTTACAAACAAAAGATACTTTAAAAAACTAAATTCAGCCTCTAGTTTAAAGGAACCCGACAGAGTTTAATATACATTCTTTTTTTTCTCACAAAAACATCTAAAACCTTTTCTTCTCGTGTTTTGTGACTATACATTTGTATTACCTCTTACATCCAGCTGGGATTTAAACGTACCATCAACAGTTTTATTTTTTTATGTTTTTGTCATTTCTGAGTTGAGAACAAACCTTCCGGTGGATTTGACTGAGGTAGGGAACGGAGTGATGTTGTAGGTGTATTTCTCTCTCAGCTCGGCCAGCTGAGGGAAAGGAAACACGGCCATGGAGTAAACCTCCTGATCGGCCGAGAGGAGGAAAGAGAGAAAAAATAAGTTAACAGTACAAACATAAATAACAAACCTCACCACGGAGGCTAAAGAGGTGTGAATGGTTCGGTTTCTCTCGTACCTGCATGAGCTCAGGAGGATCGATGAGGTTGCGCTCCAGCATCTCCTGAGTGAGACAGCCCATCGTGCTGTAAAACTCGTCGGCCGTCTGACAGTACTCGATCCTCCTGGACGGAGACGGACGGAGGAAGACGAGCAGCGGTTATAAGATGGATTAAAGAGGGAGGAGGAGACGTTAAAAATCAAGACAGAGGATATAAAGATAAGAGGGCTGCCTGGGGGAAGACAGAATTTTTAAGGCATCTACAGTTACAGAAACCCTTTTTCAAGCAATTTAGTTTATCTCCTATGTTTGAGATCATATCTCCTAGATAATATCTCCTGCATAGGAGATAACATCCAGTATGTAAGAGACAATATATCATACGTAGGAGATAACATCCAGTAGAGATAATATCTTGCAAAAAGGAGATAACATCCCTTACATAGGAGATAACAACCCAAATCTAGGAGACAATATCTTGTATATAGGAGATAACATCCTGTACATCGGAGAGGATATCTCACAGGAAGGAGATACCATCCCTTTTGTAGATGAAAATAACCTGTACATAGGAGATAATATCATGTAAATAGGAGATAACATTCAGTGCGCAGGAGACAATATCTCGAACATAGGAGATGACTTCCTGTACATAGGAGACAATATCTCTTATGTAGGAGATAACATCCTGTACAGAGAAAATAATATCTCATACATAGGAGATAACATCCTTCAGATAGGAGAAAATATCGTACGTAGGAGATCAACTTAAATTTTAACATATTTTTTAAATGTTTGAGCAGAAAATGATTCAATTACGTGATGATCAATAACACAAAATAACATCTGAACACACAAATGTTAAAATTGTTTCTCAGAATCCCAACACAATCCCTGTCTCTGTAAGCGACAGTCCACTCACTCTCCCAGTCTCTCCCAGATGGCGAGGGCGACCCGAAACAGAACCTCCGAGCCCTCGAAGAAAACCGAGTCCCAGATCTTCAGCACGGTGGGCGCCGGCAGGCAGGTGGCGAACATGGTGAGGAACCACTGCATAGTGAACACGTTGGTGAGCGGAGGCTCGTAGCTGCCTGAGAGGAAACACACACACACACACACACGTTAAATTTGTGACGTGCGAGGAGTTACTTACACACACACACACACACACACACACACACACACACACACACACACACACACACCGTTATTCTGCATCAAGTATAAAAAAGGTGTTAATTTCTTCCTTAATTGAAACGGTTAATTTGACGGTTAAAGCAGCATCGGGGAGCTTTGCGTGCTCATACCAGGTGACGTTTGCGTAAACTCAGACACACTCGGGTTTGTACCTCCGGCCTCTCTGTTGGCAGCTTTCTGCAGGTGGTGGAGATGCTGCGACAGTCTGGGCAGCTTCAGGCGCAGCAGGTCTCTGAACACCGCCATGTCCACTGAAAAAAAGAAGACAGCCCAGATTAAAACACTACGTTTATCAGATATTCAACGTGAAAATAACCTGACGGTATCAAGTCTCACATATAAAGGTCCTGGAGATGTTTCTTAAGCTTTTTCACAATCAAATACTGAAAAATAGTGAAATGTGTCTATCAAAACTTCTAAGAGGCTCAGCATTTTTTTAATTTCTTGTTTCGTCATATCAACAGACCAAAACCCAAATTAACAGGAAAATCCAACAAATAGTATCATCACTGGAATGAGAATGGATGACAATTATTGATTATCTGAATTGCTGCAGATTCTTTGTTTGGTAGATAAATCAATCAGTTGAGTAATTATTTCAGATCAGACAAGATTTATGTCCCTCCAAGTGTCCTAATGCAGAAATAATCAGTCTCTGCTGTATTTGCAACGTAGAGACGACATACTTTTTACTTTTTTCGTACAAGATGATGGCACTTGTAGTTTATTTGCGGGCTGGAGCTGTTGCAGTACGTACCGTCTGTAATCTTTTATGTCTTCCTTTAAGAAGTTGTTGAAAAAATGAATCAGTCTGTATGTGTGTCCTTGTGTTTACCTGACAGCGCTCGCAGGTTGTTGGCAAAATAACTCTCAGGCAGCACTTTGTCAATCAGGTAGATCATCACCTGAAAATAAAGGAGCAGAAAAGGATGTTTACTCGGGATTAAACGGGAAGAAAGCAACAGAGTTAATATCATTTGTGGACATTTCACCCTTTTTTTTCAAACTCTTTTTTTAATAGTTTTCAAAGTTAACATACAACTGAAAAAGGCATTCAGGTGAGAATAAAACTTTTGATACCAATATATAGAAAATATCTGACAAAATATAAATAAGCTAAAGGTTAAATTGTCATACATGTTTAGCAGTGCAAAGCAGTTTACAAAATATATATGTTTCACAGATAAACTACTAAAGAGAAAAAAAATAAAAGACAGAAAAAAGGGCAAGAAATGAAGAATAAAAACAATTATTTAAGGAGCAAATATTTAAGGAGAAAAGTAAAGTAAAAGAGAAACAACATTGTATTGGGGGGTTTAGAAGGATGTCAGAAAGGTCAACCATGTTTTTGTGAATTTCATCCCATTTCACCCTTTTTGGTTAATTTTCTAACATTCTTGTCACCTTTTTACCAATTTCTTGCATTTCGCTCATTGCCTTTTTTTCCTATGTTTCTGAGGAGAATTAAAATTATTTGCTTAGATTTTAAAGGTAAAATAACTTGCAAAAGGCAACTAAATGCAGCACAGGAGAAACCAATGTTTGTCAAGTTTGTCACATTTTACAAATCTCCATGAATGTTTTCTCTGTCTTTGCATGTTAATACTGTTATTGTGTGTGTGTGTGTGTGTGTGTGTGTGTGTGTGTGTGTGTGAGAGAGAGTGTGAGTGTGTGTGTGAGTGTACCTTGAGCGCGTCGCTCTCGTGGCCCTCTGTGACCTCCAGTATGAGCGCAGCCAGGACGTTGAATCCTTGGCAGTAACCCACGGATTTATTCCAGCGGGCGTACGCCAGCAGCACCCTCTTCAGCACCACGCGGTCCTGCTCGCCCTCCTGACCGCAGTACGAACTGCAGCCCGTCCTGTGCAGGTCCTGAAGACAGCAGAAAATATGGGACTATTGGGATACTGCTTGCTGTTTGCTCTACTTGCTTTTATGCTCTTATTTTCAGGAATTTTAAATATGCTTTTATGCTGGTTATTTTATATTATCTGATATTTTATGTTAATGCTTTTACCTTGGAGCACTTTGTAAAGTATATTACTTATATTAGTTTATTACCGCTATATTACCATTTTACTTATTTCTTTGATTTTTTTTATTAATTCATTTATTTATTTCAATTTTATGACTTAGATATCACAGGTCTTTTTAAGCCAGCCACAGTAGGAAGGGGAGGTGTTTCATTACCCACAAAATCTGGGAAACATATGGGCACATATGGATGAGATGCCACTACCTATATATTATTTATTATTTTAATATATATTATTATTATATTATATGCACAAAAACTAAAAACTAAAATTAATCTCAACAAAAAAACAAATAAATCAGAGCATTAACTGGGCAAATTGTTAATTTCATACATTTAGGAGAGACATGGTGAGAGGAAGATACAGACGGAGGAATATACGAGCAGACTTTGCCCTGTTGGTGAAAACGGCCGTCCTCTTTCTGTTGAATCTGTGAGTCACTGCAGAGTTTCCGTGATGCCGTCATCTCGATCTGTGACGCACAGTCATGAGTAAACACGCTCTACACCGGACGCCGCTCCTCACAGTCACAGCGGCTTTCACTGGATTTTATTAGCAGGAAGTGTTTATATGCACTCAGTAGGAAAACATCAGAGAAGGCTGTTTGATTTTTTTGTTTTTATGTCCATCTTTGATGGAAGTCGTCATTAGTGTGCACTTCCTGAAGATCACTCGTCAATAAAAAAACTCAGCTCATCAGTGAAGTGATGAAATGTTTTTGGTGACCCTGAACCATCGACACACACTTTAAACAAACACACACACACACACACACACACACACACACACACACACACACACACACACACACACACACACACACACACACACACACACACACACACACACACCGACGTGGTTACCTTGACGATCTGGATGCCGAGGGAGTCATCGTCAGGGTTACTGCGTTCGTTAAAGGCGAAACGAAGCGTCTTCTCCCAGTCGATAGAGATACTGTGGAGGTACTGGTCTGCCAGCGTCAGCCACACCTGCAGAGAGACACAAAAAAAACCCCACATTAACCCTTTAGGGCCTGCTTTAATAGCACACACTCCTGTCATTCTGCACAAAATGCTCTTTTGAAAATCAAGCTTTTAAAAAATATTATAAATAAATATTATACTCTTCTTTCAGTTAGTTATTTTTTTTAACCAACATCAGTCTAAATCACAAATATCTAATATTACTACTAATTTTCTGAACTTTAACCCTTAAAATGCCAGATGGCACTATGTTTTTAGATGAAAAAAAAACAACACAAAAAATGAATTATTTTCTGTACATATTAAATGGTAAGTAGACTTTTTTGACCATCACACTCTGGGATATGTCAATGATTAGCAGCTACATTGATTTTATACATTATTCCAGTGCAGTTTATGACACATGCATAAAAACAGATACAATTATCACACATGAAGAATGAAAACCGTGAAAAACGAGCCAAACAGTCCCTAAGATTAAATACAACAAAAATATCAACAACTACCATAAACAAAGAGGAGAAACGGTTCACATATGATTCACTGTCCCGACTGAGTCACAGGAGCAAATATTTAATGTTTCCTTATTTACCTTCCACAGGATTCTCAGGTTTCCTTTTCTTTTATTTTCCTGCAGCAGGTGTGTAAGAGGCGCCTTGTTTACAGTGATTCAGTTTGTTTTTTAAGAGTTCAGGGAAGAAGATTTCTGTTGTTCATTTCCCCCGACAAGATGAAAGTAATCACCTCCATTTTCCGTCTCTCTCCTCCAGAGACGACGTGAGATGACCGCAGCATTATGCACATATTGTGTTTTTAGACTCTACGGACTCTGTAAAACTCTGCTTTCAGGCTGACAATAATAGTGCTGCATTACTACCCATGTGAAAAAATATCTGTAATAATGTCATTTGTTATACTTAGTTTCAGTCACGTACCCTCTTCCTCCACTCCTTCGGGATCCCTGTGGGGAGCCGGGCCACGGCTTTAAGGGCGTCGTACCACTGCAGGGGAGAAAGCACACACTGTTTTATTACGTTTAATTAACCTGCGGGCTCCCACAGAGGCCAGCAATACAATATTAATACACTGTGTATACAGTTATATTATTTGCTCTTGTAATGAGAAATATAAAGCATGCGTTAAATCAATAGCTAAAAGCAGAAACAAACAAAACAGAAAAACTGGTTGTGGCACTGTGTTTGTTACCTGCTGGAATCCATTTTTTCCCAGCGATGGTTCGATGGTAAACTTCAACCTTGTGTCAACTCCTACAAACAAACAAACAAACAAACAAACAAACAAACAAACGGAGACGCCCGGTCAGACGAGTTTAACCAAACTCAGTGATGCTGTACGAGTAAACATCCCAGAGTTTCCACAGTTACTGTACAGAGGATTTCACAGTAAATACAGGGAAAATATGCACAAAATGATGCACAAAACATCAGTATATATATTTATGATGCTTTACTATGCATGCAAAGATCACACAAATAGTATTTACTGGGTATACTGAGTATCTTTGGCAGAGAAAACGTTTTCGTGCTGCTGCTTGACTCTGTCACAAAATAAAGAACTAGCTGCTCATTATCTGTTATGGATGCTGAAGATAACAGTGAGGGCCTGCAGACTTCTCCACCAACATAAAGGTCGGAAAACATTAAATAGTCACCGTCAATGACATCATCAAAACCGGCAACAAAACAATCAAACACCGGAGTGTTAGAAATGTGTACATGTAACTGTATATTTGATATTATAGGCCAAAACACGGTGTTTCGGGCTGCAGTTTTGCTGTTAAATCGCAGGTTTTTTGACTGGGCTTTGGTTGAGCCGCCTCAGTCGCTGTCCATTTCCGCGTGGTGCTGAATCCGCCTCAGTCTGCGCCTCACCGAGAATCCCGTCAAAGCTCTTTACACGAACATCTTTGGAGAAAATTTGGCTCAGTGGGCTAAAACCCTGCAAACGGAAATGAAAGTTTGAAGTGGAGTTAAGAGCGAAGGTCCTGACATGTTTGGGCTCCGGGCCAACAGCTCCGGCTGCGGCCATTTCTCCCCCCTCTCTCCCCCTCCTCTCTCCAGCTGAGCCTCTGGAGGATCCGTCAAACTGCAGCCCCTCGCACTACAAGAATAAATCACACTATTTCCTCCATAAAACGGCCCCCGAGACAAAGATAGAAGGTGTGTTTAACCTGCACGGTCCTCCTCCGCCATCCTGCGTGAGCGTCGCTTTATTGTGCGGTTTCCTGTCGGAGCTTTGGGAGCGGATTACCACGGAAAACCCTCCTACTTCCCGCTCACAGATTATTAGAGCGACACAGCTGACACTGAACGAGTATTTAACGGAGGTCAGACACATTACAGAGGCTCCGTCACAACAGGTGAGAGTTTAATCTCTCCAGAGGTGGAAATAATTAAACCAGGTACACACCAATGTACAATGACTACAGAGGGAGGAAAGTATACAACTGTGATACTGAATATTTGGCCTGACGGCCAAATCTGGCCCCCGATAGTGTACTGGGTGGCCCCTCAACCATTTTCTTTAGATGTGTTTGTCCTTTTAGTCTCCATAAGGTGTCAGAGTGCATAAAACGGCATCAAAATAGAGCTTGTTGATCAAAAAAGAACCAGTGGAGGATCACCCACACCCCTGACAGGGGTCCTAGATAAGACACTAATGTCCTAAAATCCTAAAATACTAGAAATGTCCTGAAAAAAAAAACAACATTTTTTTAAGATAAACAACTGCCCCTCCCCCACCAAAAAAAGAAAATATTACTTAATATTGTAAAGAAAAATGTCATTTTAAAAAATCACCAATTTTTTTAAGAGAAAAAAAATCACCAAGACAAAAAAAACAACCAATTTTAAGACCTATTTTTAAGATTTTTTTAAAGAAAACATGCCTTTCAAATTCGCCTAATCGCATGTCCTGAAATTCTAGAAACATCCTGAAATCTTAGAAATGTCCTAAAGTCATAAAACTGTCCTAAATTCCTAGAAATGTCCTAAAATCCCAGAAACGTTCTAAAATCCTCGAAATATCCTAAAGTAAAAGAAACAGCCTAAAACCCGAGAAACCTCACAAGATCCTAGAAATACCCCAAAATCTTAAAAATGTGCTAAAATCCTATAGCTGTCCTACAATCCTAAATCCTAGAGAGAAAACGTCATAAAACCATAGAAACATCCTGAAACGCTCGTGAAGGAAACCGCAGGTTAAATGCGCTCTTATGGGTTCATGTCATGTATCATATGACTGGATATATTTTGGGATACACAGGGAGGCTTCCACTCTGTTTCCAGCTGTAAACTGCGGTGTTTTTTTCCAGACAGACATGAGTAAAGTGTCACCTGGCTCTAAGGTGCAGAGCAGCCGCGGTGCACTTCGGGATATCCCGTTGCGTTTCTTCAGGACGTTGCTGATGATGTTGCCGACCCCTCCCGAGCCCTGCTGCCGCTGCTTGACGCCCGCCCGCGGCCTCCTGCCGGCGGCGGGGAGCCGCTCCTGCCTCATCGGGAACCGAAGCGACCGGCCGGCTCACTCATCGCTGCGTGCCGCTGTAACGAGCCTCCTGACCCGCGGAGGAATCATCAGACACGCCGCTGCTCCTCTCTGCTCCGATAATTAATCGGTCACTCTGATCGGTTCAGATCTCTTCCGGTGACAGAAATATGATCCGCCTTCAGCTGCGATAACCGGCGAAACTTCAACTCATCATCCACTGGCACAGAAACGTCCAGAAAGCCTCCTCACAAACCAAATATCAATCTGAAAATGTCAGAAAATAGCCGCTCGGTGCAGGAGGACCGTCGGTCTGTGCTGCTGATGCTGCGCCTCCTCATCCTCCTCCGGTCTGGCGTCACCAGGAGGAGGTGCAAGGACGGAGGGCTGCGGTAGGATGGATGGAGCCACGGGGAGGAGATAGAGAGGGATGAGGTAATGGTGGAGGAGAGGGGAGAAAAGGAGAGCGGGGGAGGTTTTTGTCTCTTTAACCCACTGAGAGCTACCAATGATTCATAAAGAAATAACACAAAGAGTCATTTTACAACAAGACTAGAATCTGCTCGATATAAATTAAAGGTGTGCAAGACTTCTCCTCCAAAACATGGATTTTGTTTAAACTATTGACAATATTTACAATAAACTATAGAGATTTGCAGCTGAGTTATAAATGACTGAGCTCTCAGATCCAGGTGAGACCAAATATCACTTCTGCAGAAAACTCTGAAAAGACTGAACCCTCAAACATCTGAAATGATGTTTGCAAACTGAATAAATGATGCGTGACATTAAGGCTCAGTCCTACAGATTCAGTAAGAGCTTCCTGAGCGGAAAAGACGTCCAGTTTTAATGACGTTCAGAATCAATATCTGCAAACAGTCATGATGACGATGATAAAAAGAGGCCTTGATGATAATGTGCAGTAACCGTTATGATAAATCATCTGGTCTGTGGATGTTTCAGTGGATGGCTGCTGTAAAAACTCTATTTTGTTTCCCATCAGGATAATACAGACATACTCACTCCATCTTTAGGCTGCTGGAAGATACAGAGACGGGCTCAAAAATATACATTAATACAGTGATACTCAATATATGGACCGCAAACCAAATCTAGTTCTGGGTGGCCCCTCAACCATTTTCTAATTCACAATCAAGATTCACACTGGTTTCTGCACTTTTAATATACATAAGGTGCCAGAGTGACTCTAATGTCTTAAAATGTCCAGAAATCCTAGAAACATCTTAAAATCCTAGAAATGTCTTAAAATTCTAGAAATGTCCTAAAATCCTAGAAATGTGCTAAAAACCTTGAAACATCCCTAAATCTTAAAAATGTCTTGAAATCCTAGAAATGCCCCAAAATCCTAGAAACGTCCAAAATTCCTTGAAATTTCCAAAAATCCTATAAATATCCTAAAATCCTAAAAATACCAAAAATCCTAGAAATGCACTAACATCTTAGAAACGTCCTAAAATCATTAAAATGTCCTAAAATCCTAGAAATGTCAGAAAAAAATCCTAGTAAAGTTCTAAAAACATCCTAAAACCCTAAAGCCATCCAAAAATCTTAGAAATGCCCTAAAATGTTAAGAACGTCAACAAATGCTAGAAACCTCCAAAACAATATGTCCTAAAAAATCCTAGAAACCTCCAAAACAATATGTCCTAAAAAATCCTAGAAACCTCCAAAAATCTGAGAATGGTCCTGAAATCCAAGAAGCAACCAAAAAATCTTTGAAATCTCCTGCTTTCTTCAATGTTGTTGCAATATAAAAAGTCAAGTAATTCTCCAAATTGGTGGTTAGCAGACAGTTTGTCGATGTCTTTTAGCCAAATAAGGTTAATTCCATCATAAATTGACAAAATTGTGATGTGAAAATGTCATTTAACACCAAAAATAACAAGAGCGGCTGCTCGGCTAATTATAATCAACAACTAAGTTCATGGTTTACCATTAATTGTTTAGCTTGTTCACTTGCCTGACGGATTAATGTGTGAAAATCACAGCGACGGCAGTTCAGCCTCTGCAGAACATGCTGTTTTTACAGTAGAGTGGATATACTGTAAATATTCACGCAGCATCAACCACACGAGTAAACAGTCAAACAATAAAACCCACGTGTTATTATTGACTCCAGCTCACTGTGAGCCGCCATGCTGCATGCTCACACAACAAACACAAGAAAACAATTCACCAGAACAGCAAGATGACCTCACAAGACCGTCATTTTTCAGTTAGGTTTAACTCTGTTGAATCATTTATCATTTTTCTTCACATCTTTAAAGAAAAAAAAAAAAAAAAAAAGCTCCAGGCAGCTGGAGAGACTTTCCTTACGAGGATAAAATGCTGATTATAGCATGAAAAGATTTCAGCTCTTAAACTCCTCAGAAAGTGACAGTAAAGACAATTTACTGTGACTGTTTCAGTAAAATTCTATAATTCTCTCTAATATGTTGATGGATTCAGCCCTATTGTTATTCTCCCAAACTCCAACCAAGTTCCTGATTAGTATAATCCGGACATTTAATCTGGTGTAAAGATCATTCATAGAATGAGGTTTAATCCATAATCTCTTCCCTGGAAAAATTACCTTTGTAAATGATGTTTCCAAACATCTCTTACATAACAGAAACAGTCAAAGTGTGATTGTCCGACAGCCTGTTTTGGAGAAAAAGAGCCGAGAGATCAGGATATGAAGATGAACACAATAATCCTCCACAGTCGTGTTTTACTGTACGTCACAAGCTAGTTTGTAAATATCAGAGTTACTTTGATACGACAGCAACCTGTACAGCAGTGATACCCAACTTACGGCCCGCTGGCCAAATCTGGCCCCCGACAGGGTCCCTGGTGGCCCCCTAACCATTTTCTAATTCACAATAAAAATAAAGTGATTGACACTTAAAATTCTAAACATCCTAAAATCCTAGAAATGTCCTAGCTAAGACCCTGATGTCCTTAAACCCAAGAAAGTGTCCTACACTTTCCTACACTTCCTTAGAAACGTTTTAAAATCAGGGTAATACCCCTAAATCTTAGAAAAGTGTCAAAATCCCAGAAAGGTGTTTAAATACTAGAAATGTTCTCAATTAATAGAAATGTCCTAAAATCCTAGAAACATGTACGAGGCTGCTGCACACAACCCAAAAACAATCTGAAGAAATCCTTTATGGCACAAGAGGAAGCGTGTTTTCTTACGTCGTTTCTGTGAGACCGCCTGAAGGCACGCTGTGATGATGTCGTAGTTTTTCTGCAGTTTGTGGCAAAGTCGGTCGCGTCTCTTCAGCTGGCGGAGCAGCTTGGCCGACTGCAGCCCCGTACGGTATTTGACCTCCTGGATAATCGAACGCAGCTCCTCCGGGGCTGAAGAATCAAACGCAGCGACGCTGAGGGTTAATCAGGGTCATTATAACATCAACGTGAATCAGGTTTCACAGTCAGGACGAACAGTCGAGTTACAAGCTGGTAATTTAAAAAGAAGCTGTTTTCTCACTCAAAAATTCAACATAAAAAAATTTAAGCCATCTTTTTTTTTTTCCAACAGCACACTAATCTCAATCGGCTCACACGATTATTGTTACACAGTGAATATTGCAATCAAAAATTAACAAATTAACAAATAAATGCAACTATACAGGTGCCAGGTGACACGTAAATCTGACGGCTAAATTATTAGCTAAAAAATCATAATTTAAAAAAAAGAAAGTAAAGAGCCTCCAAAGAAGAAATTATCTGAAAATTGGTAGAAAACAAACAAACAAAAAAAAAAAGAACAAAAAAGTAAAAAACAAAAGTGCTTAAAGAATTTTTTTAAATGTATTTTTTTAAACACAACTTTAAATATGTAATTATGATTATTATAAGTATATTATAAGTATAGTTTTTCCTAGCCATTTTCTGTATCTTGTTTGTTTTTTGGCAATTTTTTCCCATATTTTTAAAGAAAATGCACCAATTTGCTCAGGCTTGTGAAAGCGTTTGAAAGCAGCACATGAAAATTGTCACTCCAGGTTTCAAAGGGTTAAAAGTGTGAAATAGTACATTACTAGAGGAGTTTAAAGTAGCATAAAATTGTAAAAGTTATTTTTTTTATTCTTAATATTTATTTATTTTGACCTCTTTTTGTCTGTGCCTTTTGTTTTACTGCTGCTGCAACCAAATTTCAATCAATAAATTGTTGATTCATAACATCTGTAATTCCCATATCTGCACAGGAGGAGATGAGAGCAAAAGAAGTTAGATAAAATAATAATTCTGTTTTCACATCTGATTCAGAATCGAAGCACAGACACATTTATGTAGGTCTTTCTAAAATACTCTAATTTATGAAATATCATGTGATGTCTGCGCTCTGCTTTTAGATCAGAATATCATTTGTCTGTTTTCCACGCTGCAGGCGAAACGAAAACCAGAACACTGTCCCAAATAAACACAAACCCTCCTCCCAATGATGGAGACAAAATGTTTCAGGCCAAAGACAATCTGATTTTCAGCTGAAGGGGACACATGTCTGAGAGACAAACACGTCTGTGGGACAGAGCTCATCATCCTTTTTCTTACGGTTTCTTGTGAGTAAAATAAAAGCTCATCTCTGTAAATATTGTTCAAATTATGGTGTTGGTGACATTTTGAGTTCAGATTTTCTGGGACAACTGAATCAAAGAGCAGATTATTAAAAATTTAAAACTGAAGAGCATAAAAGTAACACCAGTCATAACTACAGGGCTTCAACCAACAACAAGTTTTAATGTTGGTTAATCTGTCGATTATTTTCTTTATAAATCGATTCATTGTTTGGTCTATAAAATGTCAGAAGATGGTGAAAAATGTTCCCAAAGCCAAAGACATCCAAAACCCAAAGAGATTCAGTTTACTGTCACAGAGGAGAGAAGAAACCAGAACATAATAGCATTTAAAAGCTGGAATCAGAGTTTTAACTCTCAAACGAATCAATCATATCATTAAACTAATGGGAGGTTAATTTATTATTTAACAACCAGGCCTAATCGATTAATTATAACAGGTGTTGTGTCTTAAAATCCTGGAAACGTCCTAAAATCCTAAATTTGTCCTCAAATCTTTGAAATTCCAGAAAAGTCTTAAAATCTGAAAATCCTAAAACCCTAGAAACCTCCTAAAATGCTAGAAATCTCCATAAATCATGTACGAAAATCATTAAAATGTCCAAAAATACTAGAAAAGTGCAAAAATCCTGAAAACCTCCTAAAATATAAAAAATGTCCGAAAATCCCAGCAACATCCTAAAATCCTAGAGATGTGTGAAAATCCTATAAAGATCCTCAAATCCTGGAAATGTCCTAAAATCCCATAAAACTCCTGCAATCCCAGAAAGGTCCTAAAATCCTTAAATTCCAGCAATGTTCTAAAATCCCCAAAATGTCCTGAAATCCCAGAAATGTCCTAAAATCATACAAACATGTATGGGGCTGCTGCGACTGGCCCCTGGCCTCCTGTCATTTAGGGGCCCTCAAAGCTGGTATTGCTGTCTTAAAGGCACCTCAAGGAGACAGGAGGCTCCAGGAGGAGACACAGGTGTAATAAGTCCTACGTGTCTCTCTAACATCCTCTCTTGGAGGAGCTAAAAAAAGAGAAAAAGACAGAATTAGGTAAAGCAGACGCGTCAGGATAATAAGGAAGAGCACTAAGAGGCTCGCTCAGCTATCAGACCCCTCCCTGTTACATGTAAACGTTTACCAAACGGGGTCATTAATCCCTGAGAGAAACTCATTACAAGTTAACACGCGTGAGCCGCTCTGTGAGGCGTTATCGCGGCGTTTCCTCTTCCTGAGTGGCGGCTCTCTGCATTGTTTGACTCGACCGAGCCTCACGTGAGCCGAGGGCAAACACTGAGCTCACAGGCTGTTTGCTGCAGGATTCCTCTCTGACAGAGGAAACAATGGCAGCGTGGCGCTCGCTGCGGCGTGCCCGTCAGGACTCCGAGGAAACACCTACGCCACTAACTGAGGACGAGTAAATGACATGTCAACACGCTCGTCGGCCTCCAGGACGAGTGTGTGTGTGTCTGCACACTATGAGGACACCTGTACAAAGTGTAGGATTTAAGATTTTTGCATGAAAATTAAAAGAACAGTTTATAAAATATGATGTTTTGTTGTAAGTTAAATTACCCAAAAGTTTATACAAGTACAGCTGAAACAAGAGGTCAATAAATCAATCAGTCATTAACAGAAAATTAAATGTTAACTATTTTGATACAAATTTAAATCTTTTTCTAGTTTTTTTTAAATATAACTTTATTTTGAGGTTGTTTAGTGTTTTCTTTTTACTTTTGTATAATTATAACTTTTTTGGGTGTATGTATATATATATTTAGTTAGAAATTTGTTTTTTTTTTCTATTTTTACATTAATTTTGAGGTTTTTGGGTGCTTTTTTATATATACATACATATATGCACACTGTGAGGACACCTGTAGGAAGTGTGTCTGTTGTGTTCTCCTGATATCTGATTACAGTGAACACGTTTACATACCAGCTTCAACTCTAGATAAAACAGTTAAAAAAAAGTTTCAACCATTCATAACAATCATCTCACAAATTAATCAAACAATTATTCAAAAAATGATTAATTATGGTGCTTTCAAGTCTCATCCTGTTACATGTCGCTCCTGATGTTTGCGGTCTGACTCCAAGATGACTTCAAGGTTTGAGAAAAACAAAAACCAAAACACTACCGTAATTTACAACCGGCTCATATATGTAGGTGTAAATGAAATAGATGGATTATTGATTACCTCTATGGCTACCATGAGGCTATTAGAAATTAATCAAATACATTTTCTAGGGATGCAACAGCTCCTGAATTGACCTTGTTAACCCTTCAGCACACTTTTATTATTACTATTTCATTATAATTATTATTATTATTATGTTTTTTAAATTTTATCATCATATTTTATGTCTTGGGATTTGACAGGGTTTGGGGTAGGTCAGGGGTAATCTAGGGTGTGCTGGGCTGGGTTGTTTCTTCTTTTTTTTAAAAAAAAAACAACAACAAAAAAAAAACACTAAAAACAAAACACCTGAAAAAAATCATATATTTAAAAAAAATTTCATAACTTTTAAAATTATATAATTGGAATTGTTTTACACAGAAATATACTTATATTCATTTATGTGATCATATTGTACTTTTTTTGTTTATTTCTTTTGGGTTTTGTTGTTTTGGAGTGGATTTCTATGATAATTTTCAGGTAATTTTGCCGTAGGTCTTACTTTAAAAAAAAAAAAAAAATCAATTTCGGCTCATTTTTGGATCATCTCTTAAACTGCTCATTGTTGCTTTAAACTTATTTATTTTGGTTTTTTTTGACGGAAATCAAGCCAGTTTGCTCCAGTTTCAAAGGGTTAACATGCTGAAAGCGAAGCCAGCACCTGTAGCAGAGACCCCCTCACCTTTCTGGGCCAGGTAGTTCATCTGGAGCCTCCTGGTGTGCCTCTCCTGGAGCTCCTGGAGGAAGCTGGAGCCGGAGTTGCTGCGGCCGAGGAAGGCGTCGGAGCTGGACGCCTCGGTGGAGCTGTCCCAGCTGTCCCAGCTGTCCCGGCTCCTCCGGCCGCCTCCGCCGTACGTCTCATACAGCTCCACCAGAAGACAGTCCACGATGGAGGTCCTCGCGGGTCTGACTTCTTCTCCCGGGGACTCGGAGTCACTGCCCCCGGCCGCGCGGGTCCTGTGGGCGGCGGAGGACTCCGGCTGCCCCGGAGGTGGCGATGTGTCAGCCGGCGACTCGGCGGGGCTCCCCCACCGCTGGAAGCCGGAGAAGTCCTCCTGCGGGGAGGCGGCGGAGTTCACAAACACGCCGCTCTCGTCCTCGGAGCAAACCACGTCGCATATGTCAACTTCCAAAAGTTCGTTCCCGTTTAACTTCACCTCCGACGCCATTTTTAACGGTAATTTCGCTCTTTTATCTGCAGTTTTTCCTCTAAAAGTGCGCCGACATTTTTTCAAACATCGCGTCAGAAAGTTTTAAAGTTTTTTCCTCCAGGAGGATAGAGATCCTGGAGCGCTCCACTTCTCACCTCAGCAGAGGTGGACTCCCCCGCTGACAGCCGCCGGTTTTCTTCCTGAACGTTCCGGGCCCCCCCTCCTCAGGACGGAACAATGGGCCGGCCCACTCTGGGTACATTTCTCAACGGCTGCCAAACTTTCTCCAGGTCGCGCGACAGGTGCTGCTGGATCGACCAATCAGAGAGGAGACAAAAGTACACCGACCAATCAGCGTCCTTGTTTGAACTCTTCGCTGAGAGGTCGCTGTGTTTGTTTATGTTCGTGATATTTAACACGATTTAATGTAGAAGACAAGAATGACACACAAAGACAGCGATGGAGGAAGTATGGACACCATTTACGTTAATAAAAAGTACTAATACCACACTATGAAAATACTCAGTTACAAGTAAAAGTCCTGCATTCAGCATGTGACTTTAGTAAAAGTAATAGTAATCAGGTACTTAAAGTATTAAAAGTACCCTGTGCATAAAAATAAAAAACAAAAACAAAATGATTTAATGTCCCGCAAATCAAAATTTATTATATATTGTTTTAAAAACACCCAAAAAACTCATTTGTGAAAAATGAAAATAAAAAATACATTTCAAATTTTAAAATTATGAAAAAGTTTTAAAAAACAAAACAAAACAAAACAAAAAAAAAACAACTTCTATGGTGTCTATGAAAAAAAAATCCAAATCTATTTTTAAGTTGTAAAAAGTTGTAATTTTTTTTATGTGGAAAAAATCCAACCAAAATTATACAAAAAAACCCACACTAAAAGCAATTTATTTATTGCATCTATTTATTAAGTGTATCGCATTATAAAGTAAAAAAGACCACCCAAAAACCTCAAAATTATTATTAAAGTATTGAGGGGGGAAAAATCACCCCAAACGCTATTAACATCAAAATGATCTAAGAAAATATATAGAGGAGAAATACCTGAAAAAAACTATTATTTAAAAAACGAGAAATAGAGAAAATATAAGACTATAACCGTGTAAAATGACTGTAATAATAGTAAAAACTGTTATTTGTAGTCATTAGTCACGCTGGGGAGCTTGACGTCTCCAGGTCAGCTGACTCGGGCTTCCGTAGCGGAGCACATGACCGGGAAACAAGGAAGTGCTGTCTGCACAGAAACAGGGCCGAGTCCTGATTTCCTCCGGAGGACTCGGCAAACACGTCTCACCCGTCCGCAGGACTCGGAGCTGAAGGAGGACTCGGGCAGCTGCAGCAGTTTGTCTCTAACCGGTAAAGATGGGTTTGAACGGACCGTGTGGGCTCGTGTTATTGACCTGCGTCACCGTGTGGAGCCTCCGGAGCCCCGGGGTCTCTGCGGGAGCCTCGCGGGGCCCCGGGGTCTCTGCGGGAGCCTCGCGGAGACCCAACATCCTCCTCATCCTCACCGACGACCTGGACATCGCGATCGGCGGGCTGGTGGGTTCATTTTTATCTTTCTGTGTGTTTATTGTGTTTCAGGAGCTGAGCGGAGAACCAGCACGTAAACATCACGGAAACAGAAACCCCAGAGTTCACGGTGCAGTTAATGCATCATTTAATACATGCAGAGATATCTATCTATCTGTAGATATATCTATATATATCTATAGATAGATATTATTTAATTTTTTAATACATTTTGGTATTTTTGGTCATAATGTTGAGTTTTAGGTGTGTATACATTTTTAATTTCCAAAAATAATTTTAGATTTTGAGGCAATGTTTTTCCCCTCCTTTCTGAACAATTTGGGTTTGGGGGATGTTTTTGTTTTTTAAATTAAAAAAAAAAAAATTAAAAATTTTGGGGGTGTTTTCCCCCTCTTGATTTGGGGGAGTTTTATAAAAACGTTTTTATTTTTTCCCATTTTTTTAAAAATACATTTAGATTTTTGTGTGTTTTTAACTTGTTTGTTTTTGTAATAATTTTGTGTTTTCAATTTTGGGATGTTTTGTTTTGTTTTTGTTTTTAGATTTGTATGCATTGGGTACTTTTAATATTTTATTTTTTTATTTTTTCCTGATTATTCTTACTTTTACTAATGTAACATGCTGAATGCAGGACTGACTTGTAACAGCGTATTTTCAGTGTGGCATCAGTACTTTTACTTAGGTAAAGGCTCTGTTACTTCTTCCACTGCTGGTAAAGAGACGACTTTGAGAGGCCCGAGTGTGTTTCTGCAGCTCAGATAAACAGATATGTAAAAGGTCAGAAAATGTGATTTATTGAATGTACAGTTGACATTTAGTTTGAGTTGAGCGAAGCTCACATTCCTCCTGGCTGGACATCGTTCAGGCGTCTCACGGCGTCAGCATTTATCTCTCGGTCCGATCCGTTTCCTCAGCAAACAAACTCCAGAGAAAAAAACAGCCAATTTAATGTCTTAATAAGTAATGCAAATGTCATAACCCAAATCTAAAGATTAAAACTGCTGTTGCTCTAAGATTAGTTAGCATGTCTTTTCCAACGTTGGAAGAAGTATTCAGATCCTTTACTGGAGTAAAAGTGCTGTGAAATACTCCACTACAAAAAGAACCTGTGTATTCTGTATTTAAAAATATAGAGTGAAACACCCCCCCAAAAAACTAATAACCTCAAAAGAAAAAACACAAAAAAGAAAAGAGAATACAACATTCGCATAGACATAATTTTGCAATTATCTAATAAAATGAGAGAAAAAACACACTCCCAAAAATTATCAGTGAAAAAAATAATAGGAAAAAGAAAAATAATTCCCCAAATTGCAAAATTATATCAACCTATCTGTCTATCTATGGGAAGAAGGGAATGAGTAACCTGAGAAGAAATGACCCAAAAAATAACAAGACATTAGTAAAAAGTACACAAAAATTACCCCCAAAAAACATTTTTTTTTGTTTTTGGTTTATTCTCTTAAAAAAATAGGTTATTAAAAATAAATGATATAACCTTTGCAGCTCAATAATAGGTTTATCTTTAAATATATTTTTAATCTGCAGTTCAGCATGTTAACAAAAATATTTTAAAATAATATTATGCCCTCTGATTGATTATCGCATGCTAAATATATAATAGGTATCTAAATCTCCAGTTTATCGGACACAGCAGTACATGTCCATGTTCATGCAGGTGGTTTTCTTCACAAGAACTCGCTCAGTCGTGTCGTCATTAGAGCTGCAGCCTCGTTACTGCATCCTGAGTTAATGACAGAAGACAATCAATTAATCAGCTGATTAATTTTTTTCATCAACTCTTTTTCCTTCCAGAGTCCGCTCACCAAGACGAAAAAACTCATCGGTGATGCGGGGATATCGTTCACAAACGCAGTGAGTACCAGCGGCGTCATCACTTTCATCAACGTTAAAATCCTGAAAATTAGTGAATATTTGATAATTATGATCAGGACTGATGCTGGTTAAAAAATAAAATCAATAAAATCAGAAAATAATATTAATGTAAAATGTTTTTTTAAAGCTTGATTTTGAAAAGTGCATTTTGTTTACGTGTCTGTGATATCAAAGCGGGTCCTAAAGGGTTAAAAAAAGAAAGATATTAGCGATGAAATATTTTCCCATCATCCTCTCCTCCCAGTTTGTGGCCAGCCCGCTGTGCTGCCCCAGCCGAGCCAGCATCCTGACGGGGAAATACCCCCACAACCACCACGTCATCAACAACACGCTGGAGGGCAACTGCAGCAGCAAAGCCTGGCAGAAGAGCGAGGAGGCGCACACGTTCCCCGCGCTGCTGCGGACCTACGCCGGATACCAGACCTTCTTCGCCGGGAAATACCTGAACCAGGTAAAAGATGGCGGGACCGCGCTTTTAAACCTCGGAAAACTGGCCTGACTTTTCACAAAAACATGGGATGAAGGCGATGAGCAACAAAAGAAGAAATGACCCACAAACTAGGAATTAATAAAAAAAAAAAAATAATAATAATAAAATAAAAATTAGCAACAAAACAAACAACAAACACAAAATGACCTGAAAAAAGTGCTTTAAAAATAACATCAATTATTTAAAATAATTTAAATATATTCCTTTTTATAATTACATACATTACATAGTTCTCTGGATATTTTCCTCTAGCGTAAAAAAAAAATCAGGAAAAACATGATAATGAGCCAGGAAGGAAGAAATGACCCAAAAATAGACAGAAATTAGAAAAAGAAAATTACCTGAAATTTAGTTAAAACATTTTTTAAAGTAGTTTTTAAAAGTTGACAAAACAAACAAGCAAAAAAAAGAAAAATGCAGCAAGATAGTTCTTAAAAATTATATTAATTTATTTTTTGTTTTCAAAATTTATGATAATGATAATTATAATTATATAGTTTAAAGATTGAGTTTAAAAATTAAAATAATTACATAACATCATTTTAAATGTATAATAATATAGTTAGATATAGTATAGTTAGCTTTTTTCTTTTTCTCTCGACATTTTACCCTAGCTTTTTTTGAAAAAATACAATTTTTTTAAATTTGCGGCACATTTCTTTGCCTATTTGAAAGAAACCAGACCAACTCGTTACGGTTCAACACTCGTGAAAGGCGTCTGAACGCAGCACAAGAAAACTGATGTTGATCCAGGTTTTAAAGGGTTAAGCATCGAGGCCTCCTTTTCTGCATGCTGAAGTGTTTTAATGTGAAAAAATCAAACGACATTTATCTGAAGAATGAAGGAAGTGAAAAATCATTTCCATGTCTGGTTTAGTTTTGTTTACATTCTGCTAATTGCACATTAGAGCGCCACTTCCTGTTGTTCTTGAACGCGCCCTGAAATGTTTCTCTCAGAGGCTTCAGTCTGTCGCCCAAAAATACTGCAAAAAAAGAGGAGCGATTTCCCTTTTACAATAGTTATCAATTATTTATCATTAAAACTTAAAAAAAAGAAGTAAAAAAAATAAATATAAAAAAAATCATCTGTGCAGCATTTTTATAGCATCCTGTACATTATTTTTAAAATTTTTAATTTGATATTATTGTTATTTTATCATTATTAATATATATATTTTTATCATGTTATCAGTTTTATGTCTTTTTATTTTTGTCATCTGTTTTATCTTAGTTTTAGTCGAACTTCTTATTATATTATTATAGATTTTAAGACTGTTTCGTAGTATTTTTATTGTCATTTTTAGTGTCATTTTGCTGTTTTTAAAGCCGTTTTTTTCTATTTCCTTAATCTATTTTTTTTTCAAAATGTTTTACTACGACTGATGTTATGATCTTATAGCTCTCAGATCTATTTTATGGTATTTTTACTGTCATTTTTGCTGGTTTGTCTTTTAAATCTTTTTTATTTAATTTTTAGTCTAGCTTTTATTTTACTATTTCATTATTTTTAATCGCTGTTAGATTTATCATTATTTTTAAAGTTAAAGTCACATTTAAAACATGACTAATAAATCTACCTTGAACATGTATCATTTTATTGTTGTTTTGTCTTTTTTTTAATTTTCTCTAGATTTTTCATGTCACGTTTTGCTACTTTTACTGTTATAATATTATAGCTTTTAAATCAATTTTATTACATTATTTTCAGCATTTTCTTGGTCTTAAATTGTTAAATGGTCTTTTTTGTTGTTGTTTTTGGTTTGTTTTCTACACGTGTTCTCTCGTGTTGTCCTGAAAGCTAAAGTTTGATTTTTGTTTTTCCTGTGCTGCAGCATAAAAAAAATTTTAAAAAGCATTTTGTGTCTTTATTTTTTCTGCGTGCCATAAAATAAATCCTCGCTGTGCTGTTTGTGTGTTTCAGTACGGACACTCGGAGGCTGGAGGCGTGGAGCACGTTCCTCCAGGCTGGAACTACTGGGTCGGACTGGTGAGACCTTTTTTTAAACCCTTTTTAACCCTTTTTAACCTTTTTTAAGCTTTCAGACACATTTTAGCTCCGAGGCTCCTTCCTGTCTGACATCTTTAGTCTTTGTGCCAAAAACTGGTCCCGTCAGTAAAATCCTGAACTTCTTCCTGATTCAAATCCGGCTCAACTTGTTTCCAAAAACTTCCTCCAAAAGAAAACCGTGAAGCCGTTCACAGCTTCCTTTTAAAGGGAACTGAGGCAAACGTCCACAAAATATGTTGCACAAAACATTTCAAGGATTTTAGGACCTTTTCAGATTTCAGGACGTCTCGAGGATTTAAAGACATTTTTGGGATTTTATGATGATTCAATGATATTACGTTTCTAGGATTTTAGAAAGTTTATTTGATTTTAGGACCTTTCCTGGACTTTAGGGACGTTTCCCTAATTTCAGGAATTTTCTTAAATTTTACGACATTTCTCTGAGTTAAGGACGTTTTTGGATTTTAAGACATATGGGAGAAGTTTCCAGGAATTCAGGACCTCTCTCAAGTTTTAGGATATTTCTCTAATTTTAGGACATTTCCAGGATTCATGGATGTTAACCAAATTTTGGGACCTTTCTGAGATTTCAGGACATTTCTTAGAGTTTAGGTTGTTTCTAGTATTTTTAGGACATTTTTAGTACTTTAGGACATTTCTGAGATTCTTGGACATTTCTGAGATGTTAGGACATCAGTGTCTCTGTGTCCTCTGTCGGGGGTGTGGGGGATCCTCTATTTTGATGCTGTTTTATCTCTCTGACACCTTATGGAGACTAAAAGGACAAAAACTATTCACAGAGTCAATCACTTTATTTTTATTGTACATTAGAAAATGTTTGGGGGCCACCAGGGGCCCTATCAGGGGCCAGATTTGGGCCGGGAGCCGTAGGTTGAGTATCACTGTGTTAGAGGGTTTTTGCGTCTCTTCAAAAAGAACAAAAAGTCTGTGAGTTATACTGAACTCTTTCTGAAACGAAGACGTTTGTTCCTCTTACGTAAGTGTCGGCTCTCGTCTCTGTGGGAAGGTTATTTTCTCCTCACAGAGCGTCAGAGCGGCGGTCTGACCTCAGTCCGCGTGCTCATGTGACTGGACGCCGCGTGTCACTGATCAATAGGTCAAACTTTGATTTTCTTTACGTCTCCGACCGGCTCGCAGAAGTCATGAAACAGAGGTCATGGAGGTTATACGACTGCAGCGCAGACGGGGTTAATCTGCACCGTTAGTGAACACACACAGATATTAGAGAAGAAGTGGTCACATGATCTGACAGCTTATCACAACACACAGTCGGGACGTTTATATGAGACGTTAACCCCTTCACTGTCACTGCGGCTGCTGAGCATTTTAGGACATTGCTAGGATTTTAAGACGTTTCTCGGATTTTAGGACATTTGTAGGAATTAAGTACACTTTTAGGATTTTAGGACACTTTCAGTTTTTCATATTTAAGCACATTTCTTGAATTTTAGGACATTTTTTAAATTTCATGACGTCACTTTTTTCACCGGATTACACAATGTCTACTACAAATTGAGTGTTAATTGAAACGTGTTTGTGTTTTGCAGGAGAAGAACTCTAAATATTACAACTACACTCTGTCAGTGAACGGACAGGCTGAGACGCACGGAGCCGACTACAGCAAAGACTACCTGACGGACGTCCTGGTGAGACAACCAGATATTATTTTTCACTTCCGTTAACACTGTGAGATTGAGCATTTGCTCCTCTGAATGCATGTTATCATTTTCATATTCTTCATATTACCTTTTAATATAATATCTTAATATCTTTTAATCCTTTGTAATCTGTAACGACATAATTGTCTTGTGCTGAGAAATTAGTAGATTTAGAAAAGTATGAAAAATAAGCTGGCGATAATTAAATAATTAAATTAAATATCATAATTAAATATCGAAAATTATGTTACAGAATTGTTATTATTTTTAGGATTTTTTCCCAAGTCGTTTCCGTGATTGTGTTTGACTTTTACTTTCCTTTTTCTTTTCTTTTTTCTTTTTTTGATTATTTTTCAGTTTTCGTTTTGAAAAAGTTTCTTGCTAAATTTTGGGTTATTTCTCAAGTTGCTCATTACCATCCTCCGATGTTTTTGAAAGAAATCAAGCCTACGTGTTCCTATTTCAAAGGGTTAATAGGTGCTGGCTGAAAATATTAAATTGTGACTTTGTCATATAAATCAATAGATTTAGGGATTCAAGAAAAGTAATGAAAGTTAAAACACTTCATTGACATAAAACTGCACTGAGAGTCTAACTGATGAGAATTAAATTAATTATCGAAAACACTTTTTAGAGCAACTTTTGAGAAAATAAATAACTTTTTAAGTACCTTGAAGACAGGTTTTTGGACTCTGTGCTGTCTCTCAGGCCAACAGGTCTCTGGACTTCCTCCAGTATAAATCAAACTATCAGCCGTTCTTCATGATGGTTTCCATCCCGGCGCCTCACTCGCCGTGGACCGCCGCCCCTCAGTACCAGAACAGCTTCAATGCCACCAAAGCGCCCAGAGACCCCAACTTCAACGTCCACGGGAAGGTATGGCTCCTCCCGGGACTCTTTTCCACAAGATGTCCCCTCTGAAAAATGGACAAAAAAACGATTAAATGTAACATGCTTCCTTTTTATGTTTCCGCTCTTCAGGACAAACACTGGCTGATCCGACAGGCCAAAACTCCCATGACAAACTCCTCCGTTCAGTTTCTGGATGACGCTTTCAGGAAACGGTCGGTCTTTTCTTTCCTCGAGTATTTTTTATTTTTTGTTCATGCCACTCTTTAGTTACTTTACAATTGAAGATTTTAGCCTAAAAATTATAAAAGTTCATAAAATATGGTATATTGTCAAATTACACAAAAGCTTATACAAGTACAGCTGCAACTAGAGGTTAATTAATCAATCAGTCAATTTAGCGGACTGTCAGACATGTCTGTCGGACATGTCCACGCTGGAGCGAGCTGTCAGACATCTCAGCGCTGGAGCGGGCTGTCGGAAATGTCCGCGTTGAAGCGGGCTGTCGGACATGTCCATGCGCTGGAGCGAGCTGTTGGACATGTCCGCGCTGGAGCAGGGTGTCGGACATCTCCGCAGTGGACAAGCTGTCGGACATGTCCGCGCTGGAGCGAGCTGTTGGACATGTCCGCGCTGGAGCAGGGTGTCGGACATCTCCGCAGTGGACAAGCTGTCGGACATGTCCGCGCTGGAGCGAGCTGTTGGACATGTCCGCGCTGGAGCGAGCTGTCGGACACTGCATTTGGTTCTCTGCGGCGCTATTCTTATTATCATTGGCTGTTCGTGTTGTCTGTCAGAACACGGCTGGAATGCGTTCTATCGACATTCCATCGCGTACTTTGATCGAGGAAAAGTTATTTTGCGATTGATGTGGTTATCGTTTTATCGCCCTAATTTCACTGCAGGTTTCTTGTTGCTCTCTGACCTGCAGGTGGAGAACTCTGCTGTCAGTCGACGATCTGGTGGAGAAAATAGTCAAGAGGTTGGAGGTCAGAGCCGAACTGGACAACACGTACATCTTCTTCACCTCCGACAACGGCTACCACACAGGTATGGAACCACACACACATATCTGAGCTAACAAAAGATAATTAGTCCTCTGAGGCAAACTGGCTTACAGATTAAACTGAATTAAATAAAATTGATTTTTTGTCCGTTGCAGGTCAGTTCTCTCTTCCTCTGGATAAGAGGCAGCTCTACGAGTTTGATATCAAAGTTCCTCTCATGGTCAGAGGACCGAACATCAAACCCAACCAGACCAGCCAGGTACAAACACACAGCTGATGTGCAATTCATACACTTTATTTGTCGTTTTTCTGCCTCAGCGTGTGAACTGAATAAGTTTATCTGCCTGTCAGATGCTGGTGGCGAACGTCGACCTCGGTCCGACCATCCTCGACATCGCCGGCTACAACGTCAACAAGACGCAGATGGACGGCATGTCCTTCCTGCCGGTGATGGTGAGATCACACCGTTTTTTAAAAATTTAATTATAATGTAATTATTTATGTCTTTTTAGAGTCTAACATGAAACAGTCTGATGTCCTCGTGAGGACAGAGACATGCAGATATATACATGACAACAGTTTCAGAAACTCTTCTCCGAATTTATCCTCAAAAAATTCCGTTTCTGAGTAAACGTGAGATCAGAACTGGATGATTCGTCATTTAATTTAATGCATGCTTTCAACAGATGCTAAATAATATTAATTCATGTTATTACCTAAATACTAAAATATTTTAAGGCTCAGCTTTTAACCAAATTTTTGGATGTCTGAATCAGTGTTTACATTATTTGTATTTTTCAGTGTTTCCAATAATTTCAAATTCAATTTTAAATATTTATTATGAATTGAAAATTAAATGTCAGTTGAGTTTCACGGCCAGACTACTACTATCCATACACACGTACACAGATTCTGACCCTAACTTTGTGAGAAAATAAATCCAATCTATGTCAGTTTAATTATTTTTTAAAAAGATTACCATATTAATTGAAGTATATAATAATTTAATTTATAATAATATAAATATTAGATATTCATTGTATTTATTTAGAAAAATACAAAATATATTTTTAAAAAGATTTTGAAAATTAAACATTTTTCTAAATCTATCAATCTGGCTTTTAATTTGGAATTTTTAGTTTTAGTTTTGATCATTGGTTTTTACATTAGATTTTTTAAATCCCCGTTGTTTGTTATTTCATGCTTTTAACTTTAATTTAAAATTTGATTTTTATTGTTATTTTTTTGCCAAATTTCATTTTAATCATTTTTTATTTTTTTTTATTTATCTTTATAATTTTTTATTGTTGTAATGTTTTTGCCTTTTTGTTCTTGTGTTTATTTTTTATTTGCTATGTGAAGCGGTATATTTGACCAAAAGGTTCATTATGAATAAAGTGTAATTTAAAAGTTGCATTGTACACATTTAGAAAGTAAAATGAATAAGTGGTTGTCACCAAAATGTGACGATGATGCTCAGGTGTGTTTGCGTACCTGTGTGTGTGCAGGAGGGGAAGATGAACAGCAGCAGCTGGAGGACGGACATCCTGGTGGAGTATGAAGGAGAAGGAAGCACCGTGTCCGACCCCGCCTGTCCTCTGCTGGGACCCGGAGTGTCGGTACGACATCGAACCTTACTGTCGCCTCTGAGGAGGGAAAAGAAGCAGAAAACAACATTATCTCTGTTCTTGGGTCTGTCCTCTTTCTGCAGGAGTGTTTCCCCGACTGTGTGTGCGAGGACTCGTACAACAACACGTACGCGTGTGTGCGCACTGTCGCCCCCTCTGCCAACCTGCAGTACTGCGAGTTCGACGACAACGAGGTCTGTTTTGCTTCCGTTAGTGTTGACTTTGTACAGAGTTCATACACATTTTTACCAGGACATTTCCAGGACTTTTCAAGGACTTTGAGGCAAATTTTAAAGACTATAAAATGACTTTCTTTTTCATTACTATAGGATAGCATTTTTAAATATCTATTTAATTTTTTTTAAATTTCAGAATAGAATTAGGGCTGAATATTTAAATATAACGTAGGGACTGTTTGTTATTTATGAGAGTGAAAGGAGTGTTGCAAAAAAGGGGAGGCAGGACAATTTTTTTTGTTTGTCTTGTTTTGGGTTTTTTTTGCTTTTGGGGAGGGGCATACAACTTTAAATGGCTCTATTTTGTATTTATGTCAATGCCAATTTTTAAAGAAAATTTTTATACATTTTATACATTTTTACATTTTATACATTTTTATATATATATATATATATATATATATATATATATATATATATATATATATATAGGCTTTTTTTCAAATCCTCTTGGTGAATTTTAAAGAAAAGAAACATCACATTTTTTTGTCTTTTTTTCCCTTGAATTATTTTTGGTGAATTTTAAGGTAAAAAATTTGGCTTTTTTCTCTCTAAAAAAACATGTTTTGGTGACTTTTAAACAAAATATACTTTTATCACGAGCAGAAGCTGTAAAAACAGAAATTACTGATGGATTTTCTAATTTCTAATATTTCTGATGGTCCTTCAACACACGGTGTTTTATTATGCACCTTTGTGAAACAATATTGCATGACCTTTCCCAAACTTTGAGGGTAGTTTTTCATGAGCGTCTGAATTGTGTCTGTAGTGCCATATTATTTACTGTGACCCAAAAATATTAAGAATGAAGGCACCGCCATATTAGATTTATGTGACTGTGATCTGTAATTAATTATGTTGCAGCTCCTTGTTTGTTAAAATTAGTTTAGCGCCATCTGGTGGACGAATGAATCTGTGTTTTGGTCTCTTTTGAGTCAAACTGTTTTGAACAGTTTGTGTACGTGCACTCCCTGCAGGTGTTTGTGGAGGTCTACAACGTGACGGCGGACCCCTACCAGCTGACCAACATCGCAAAGACCATCGACCAGGAGGTCCTGGAGAAGATGAACCACCGGCTGATGATGCTGCAGTCCTGCTCCGGTCAGTCGTGTCGGACACCCGGCGTCTACGATACGAGGTCTGTTCAGCGCTGCCGCGATTGAGAAAAGTCAAAAAGATTTTGGTCTGATTTTTTCTTTTTTTGCTAAATTTTGTTTTCTGCTGAAAAATGTGAAAAGAGGCTCACTACACACCAAAAAATCTGAAATACATACACGTCTGAGTGTGTTTGTATTTTTTAAATAAATTTGTAGTTTTAAAAAAACTGCTTCTACTTGCAGGAAATGCTTAAATAAATAAACAAAAGATGTAAGTTAGTTATTTCACAGCAAAACTGTTGTTTAAGGGTTAATCCCTCTGTTTTTTGGTTTTCTCAGGTATAAATTTGACCCTCGGCAGATGTTTACGAGCCACAGCTGGCGGCTCAGCAGACTCAGACAGAAGCTGAAGTAAGAGGGACGGAGGAAGAGGAGGGCTGTGCGTGACGTTCAGCCTCTCCTGCTGTTGCTGCCTTGTTTTCGGGCCTCCTGAGCCGGTCTCCGTGTGGATGGATGGCGAAGGGATCGGGTGGGGGGGTTACGTATCACATTTTTGGGAATCGGTGGGTTGCCGTAGAGACCGGAGGCCTCTGCGGATTCAGGACTGAAAGCTTCACGTCGGGCTGCTGTTTGGCGAGTTTGTCTGCAGGGACGGATTTACACTTGCAAGCCATTAATTCCCGTTTTCCTGTCAGCGTTTTTGTGTCTTTGCAGTCATTTTTTAAAATTAATTTAAAAATCCTACAAACGTGAAACATTTGACCCAGCTTTTATAAATTCACATCCCTTTTTCTCTGAGAATATTATATCAACTTAATTTTTTTTTTGGCACAAATGGGACTCTAGAAATCACAACACTTAACATTTAACAAAAAGGGATTACGAAATGATCCAACAATTTTTGTGGCTGAAAAAAGTTGAAAATTAGTTTGGAAATAATCTAAGAATTGTTATTGGCATCAATAAAAAGCCTCCGTCTGAAGTCAAATTTACAATCTGATTTAAAGGCTCATTACTGACATTTATTGTCCCCTTCACATCAAACATGTTAATACTTCAGTGATTTATCTCGACTGTGAGCAGTTTTAAAGCACCTTTTTCATTTCCAGATTTCAAATCAATCAGCACTTTTTTTGATCTTTTTTGTTTCTTATTTGGAATTTATTTCATCGCTCGTTGTACATTTCATCCTGCGTTTATTGAAGTCCCGACTGTCACTTTAAACGGATAGAAAAACGTTCATTTCTGTGTCGGGGAGGATCATTTACAACAATAGTCCGTCGTAGAGATTAACCTCCTGATGGAAAGGACGAAGCAGTGATTTTAGAAAAGTAGAAGGTATATCTGTCGAAAAAAACAAAAACTTTTTTCCACCATAAGAGTTTGGGTTACAGTTTTAGGTCAATAATATCATTGTTTTGTTTTATTAATGTTACTAACAAGAACTCTGACTTTGTTTTCTGAGTTGGATGTGAGAACGTTTAAAGGCCAAATAAAAAAAACAAATCTATATTTGATATCTTTTTCAATACAACCTCCTTCAAATTTTAAGGGAACTGAATGTTTACTTTGCATCATGTTATTGATGCCAAAACCTGCATTAAAATCTAAATAATTTCTTTGTCGTCATGGAAACAAAAATCTGAGGAATTTTTTTTGATTTTCAGAGGTCGATATATTTCAGATGGAAGCTGCCTACAGCCGATGTTTTTGTGGCGATACATTCATTTTTTAAATTTAAGATTACATTTTTTGCAGATTATTAAAATCTGACCAAAGATCAGATCAGGAGACTTTTGAAGAAAAACGTTGCGAAAGTTATTATTAGTAATTATTTTCTCACTGATGAGCGAAGCAGACAAACATGCTAATAATTGTGAATCGATGATTTTCCGTTTGGTTTTGTTTCACTGGTACTGTAGTTGTTACTGTGGTGAAATAATAATTCATCATAAAGCTCTCTCTTCCTCTGTGGTTCCTTCTGATTCACGTCTGGACTGAATTCATTAATGTGATTTTATTTCTTGTCATTTCAATTCACTGATGCACTTTTCCAACCTGTCACAACTGTTTTATTGTTTTTGGAGCCTTTAGTTTTATTTTGAATTGTAGTGTAGTTTTTTGATGATTATGTGTTTTTGGCTTGTGTGTTTTTGTCCAAATAAAGAGATTCTCAAAAATATCACACAAGGTCCTGTTTTCGTTTTTTTAAATTCTGTTATTTTCATTTTGATGTCGTTCTTTAGGATTCCCACAGTTAAAGAAAACTTCAACTTTGACTTTTTTGAATGGAAATAAAATTTTACTTTTTTTTTTTTTTACAATCTCTTAAAAGAATAAAAAAAACATGGACCAACTTCAATTACGGGAATCTAGACACAATTTTATCCAAATATTTTTTTGTCAAATAAAATATGATTTTTTCTTTTTTTTTTCTGGTGGAGACAAAGGTCAAAGAAACATGAAAAATATTTCTGATAAACAAAAAACAATTTGCATGAAATACGAGCATGCATGCGGTGCGTCGTACAAGTCTGCAGCTAAACCTTAAAGAACATCTGTGATCTATGTGACAATTAATGCAAGAGATATTCTGTCATTTTTAAAAAGAGGTGTTTCCAATAATTTAGAGATTTTAAAATGCACATTCAGAAAAAAAAAACCCATGAAGCCCTGCTCACATGTAGGGAAATATCCTTTTTATAACTTTTAAATGATTGATTCAAGATATTTTAACACCAATTTCAGCGTTTTTTTTTTGTTTTTTTTAAATAACTCGACTGAACTTCCCTTTGAAAATGTCTGTAAATTTATCAAGCAAAAAAAAAAAAAAAGTTTGATTAGTGTTTTTCTATTTTGGAAATCCCTAAATGTCTTGATTGACAAATGTAAGGCCTTAAAAAGTTATTTATCTTAGATTTCAATGTCTAATATTTTGAGACTTCATGACTTTCTTTGATTTCATGATTTAACATTAAAATTCTTTCTCTTAACTTTAAAACTCAACGGCGTCTTCATTTCTCCGTGTTACAGTGACGTGTTGGCGTGTTCTGGGTAAACATGCAGTGAATTTGGACGTACCTGTCCTCAGACTCTCGCTTGTCGTTTGCACGAGGAATCAAACGTCTCCTGTTTAAAACAAATCAAATGCAAAGTTTCAATTCTGGCACAAAACTATAAGAAACAAAAATCTGGAGTATTTTGAAAAAGAGATTATTTTCTGGATTGACCAATAAATTGTTTAATCTAATAAATGTCACAAAAAAAAGTTTTAAAAAATACCTGTCAGCGTCCAAGAAGATGTCTTCATATGTACTCAAATGTGTTTAGTTTAACCCTTTGAAATCTGGGCAAATTGATTTGTAATATTAATATTAATTAATATTAATTTGTAATAAAAATATAAGGCAATGAGAAACTGATCAAGACATGGCCAAAAATTTTACAAGAAATAAGTAAAAAAGTCAAATTACCTGAAAATGAACGACAGAGAGTTAAATTAACAAACAAACAAAAAACAACAGAAACGATCCCAAAAAAGTGCTGAAATTTATTCCATTTTTTTGTATCATCATTTTAAATTCAAACTTCAAGAAATTAAAAATATAGTTTCCTCAACATTTTCACCCAGACCTTTTTTCTTTGATTTTTTTAAAATATTTTTTTCTTTTACTAATTTCTTGAAATTTGCTGACCATTTCTCACAAAGTTGCCTTTTCCAAGTTTTCTGTCAGACATCAGAACTGTTTGCTGGTTGATATATGGATCAGAGAAAAGCAGAAAATTCTCACAGATAAAATGTTAACTGAATAGTTAATGAACAAAACGACTAATGAATCGATTGTTTCAGCTGTTTGCAACAAATTCAGGATTCTGTCGTCTCGTTTTTCTATAAAATATTTATTTTAAAACCTAATTTTCCAGTATTGTATTACCAGAACACATTCTCACAGTTTTCAGTAAATTGGAAATTCTAATTTTCAGGGTTAATTTAAAGTTCCTCAGAGAGAAAATTAGTCAATTTTGACATAATGTCAAAATAATGTCGCTTACAAAATATATAACTATTAGAAAACTCTAGAAAGTCGTTGAAAAATGCTAAATTAAAGTGTCTCTACTGAAGTTTTATTCCAGTGGGATTAAAGGTGATGGACTCAGTGTTTCGTCTTCGGCTGCTCGTCTGCAGACGTCCAGTGCAATGAAACATGGAACTGTTCAGGATTTTGGGGGCATAATGTGGTTTTAGCTCAACGTTTCTGTGACACAAAAAAAACAAGGATGCCAGTTTTTATCCATCAAACATCACTTCGTTTGAGCTGAACCGACTGACCCGAAATCACGACATCCAGGTTTAATTATGTGCAACATCCACACGTCCCTCCGGAGGCGACCGTCCACTAAAAATCTTAAATACGTGAAATCCAGGCGCACCGCCAACAGGTGCTCCATCACAAACTGTCCAAAAATTAAAAAGAATAAGCCTACGTTCAGCTCTCCAGGACGGGCAGGAACGGCAGGTCGGTGCTGCCCAGGTACGTCCTCCCTCGGTGCTGGAACACGTCGCTGATGGCCCACGTCAGGCGGCCCTCGGGGTCGTGCAGCGTTCCCACGATGTCGCCGTCCGGCCCCAGCTCCAGGACCAGAGCGTAGCGCGGCAGCAGGACGTTGTACCAGCTCAGAGGAATCACCTGCAAACACAACCGTGGTCATTTTAACCCTCTGAAGCCTGGATTCAGACGCCTTTTACAAGCATTTTTAACCTTTGAACCCGACCCAAAGTGGTGAAATATCTTTTAAAAACATGATAAAAGGAAAAAGGAAATTTGGCGAGAAATGTCCTGTAATTTGGAAGAAACAAGTTTTGTTTTTGTTTTTACTAATTTTCAAATTTTTAACAATTTTTCTTGTACTTTTCACTATTTGTTTTCTAAATTTTTGGGTCGTTTCTTGTTAAGTTGCTCACTGCCTTCTTCCCATGTTTTTGAAAGAAAACACGCCAGTTTGCACGTCTCACATCGTTACTATGGTTACAGCTTGTCCTCCTTAACCAGCAACTATTTTGATTAGCGATTACCAGTTTTGGTAATCAGTTATTTTTCAAGCAGAGAAAATCCCCAATTTTTGTGTTTTGGTGAGCACTGATTTGGTTGATGTTAATTTTATTCAAAATACACAATTTTGGTGTCATCCTTAGATCTGTGTAGCCAGATCGAGGACAAAAGGTTTATTAATTTGGAAAAATAAGAAAAAAATAAACAATTTTTTTAACTGAAATTTCGAGTAAAATCTGAAACTGAAAAAAGATACAAAATAAGAACTCAAATCTGAATTTTAATATAAGTGAAAATTAAAAGTACTTTAATCAAAAGAATATAAGAATTAAATCAAAATTTTATTTAAATTGAAATTAACCTTTTCCAACACTTTTATTTTCTATTGTTTTTTTTTAATAATTCAAGAACAAAATTTGAAACTTTCGGTTTCAAATTAATTTTTCAACAGGTTTTTTTTTTTTTTCAAATTAAACATTTTGGCATCGATCTAGCTTTATTTAAATCCACAGTTTTTATCAAACATGTTGAAAATAAAGTTTTTCAGTAAACTGAGCTGAAAAATGTGTTTTGTTGTCACCGTGACCTCAGCCGACATTTCACAGAGTTCACTGAGAGTGCACGTCAGCTCCTTCCAAGTGTGTGTGTGTGTGTGTGTGTGTGTGTGTGTGTGTGTCTAACGCGTGGTCGTCCTCCTGTCCCGTCAGATTTCACACCGTCTCTTCTGGTGCAGCCTGGAACAAAGCCTGTTATTCTCTGCTGACAGATGGACGAGATAATTGTGAATCCCGCTGTGTTCCTGATGCATCATGGGAGAGCTGATTTGCTTATAACTGCTGATAAAAAAAAACAAAAAAAAAAACGCTCCTCTAAAACTGCACGAACTCAAAATGTGGTCGCAGCGTCACGGTGTGTTTGGAGGATGATTTAAAGCTGAAAAAAAGATTATTTTATGTGACTGTTTCAATGCTACATGATCATAAAAAGTTTAAAGTTTCTGACAAAACTGCCAAATAAATGTGATTATTAGACAAAATTATATTTAAATTAAAATCTCTTCTTCCAGCAGGTATATCCAAACAAAACTGTTCACTTACATTAGCAGGCTTTTTGTGTTTTGTTGCCACTTTCAAATCTTAAATTACAAGAACTAATAATGACTAAGGGAAGTTTTAAGATAAGATAAAACGGCATTGATCCCAAGGAAAACTGCTGAGCAACAAAGAGGGAAAATGTGCAAATATGACAAAACTATAAACAATAAAAATGATCGTTAAGCATAACATTTTTTAATTAGAATAATACAATAATTATACAAAAAAAATGAATAGAAAAATGTCTAGACCACAATCTTAAAACCTTTTTAAGAGAATTGACAAAAATGACTGCTACTAACACACACAACCTAGACGTTATATATACTGATCCCAAATATAAATACTGATTATATGTTTCATCAAATGGGTATGCATACTTTATTGCATTTTTGCTCCTCTACATTCACGTTTAACATTTTGACCCTTTTACAGAACACTTCTCCTTTTTTTTTTTTTTTTTTGCTATAATTTAAAATTCATTAAGTCAATCTTTACGACTGAAATCAAAAGAATCAGATTCTGTACTCGACTGAAATCGTGGGGTTTTTTTTTTGTTTTTTTTAAGTTCATTTTTAGCAGCTAATAACATGATTTCAGGATGTGTGTTTCCCTCTTTTCTTCAACACTAATCCCTCCGTTTCTCCTGAGATCACATTGATTATATCAGATGTTTATATCGATTATTAAAGGCCATTATATAAACTGTAAAAACACTGACCTTTGCCAGGAAGCGTTTGACGGCCGGGTACGGAGCGATCATGTCCAGGAAGGGAGGCATGACCTTCCGAAAGCGAGTCGTTGTTATGCCGACCAGGAATGTTCCGTGGTCGCTACGGCGAATGTTGTCGGGGTAACCGATCATGTTGTCCATGAGGATCTCCTTGGTGCCGGCCTTCGGACCCTTCAGCCAAAATCTGAGCGGACAGAGAGACGAGTCAGTGGCTGATGTTTTGTTTATCTTTATCGTGTGTGTGAAAGTGTCCCCACAAGTCACAAAAACTGGTTTAAGACTAAATTTGTTTTCATTGTTAATTTGAAGTTAAATTATTCTTCAGCAGTAACTCTTATTCTTACATGATTTACATTTTTATTTTGAGGCTTGCCTGACAGCTACAATCTGAGGTCCTCACAAGTGACCAAAAAACTAGTGGAGCCCACAATGAATATAAACAACACTGTATGTATGTGTGCGCATTAAAGTGTCCCTGCAATACTTTATTATGCGTCCGATGCTCGTCTCCGCCAGCAACAGGAAGTGTTCATCAGGCGACAGCGCGATGCCGTTGGGCATGTAGAGGGAGTCCAGCAGGACTTTGACACTTCCTGTCTCTGGATCGAAGGACAGAAGACGACCGAGGCTGTTCAGCTCAATCACCTGAAATGTCACGTGCACATACGTGCGCACACACACAAACAGACACACACACACACACACACACACACACACAAACAGACACACAGCTCAGTTTTACTTTAGTTTATCTCAGCTTCATTAGTTTATATTATATTATATATATTTAATATTTTTTTCCATTTTGTTTTGTTGTTTCCAATTGTTTTTAAAATTTGACAATTTATTACTCATTCAAAATTTTTTGGCAATTTAAAAAAAAAAATGCTGGCGATTATTTAAATTTTATTTTTTATTATTTATTAAAGAAACAATGTTGGCGATTATCGAAAAAAAAAAAAAATTTGAAAAAAAGGGCGATTATTAAAGATTTTTTTTTATTTAAAACTTCCTTCCAAGCCCACATTAAATTATCACTGGATTTTCAGATTTCAGAGGGTCCTTAAACACATCGTTTGTTATTATACAGGTGTGTGAAAAAGATCTCCATGACTTTTCCAAAACTTCTACAGGCCTGGATATTGTAAATTCCAGGACTTTTCCAGGTTTTTCCATGACTGTAGGAGTCCTGCGTATCAGTGCGCGTAAACAGTGTCTCTCTTGAGCCTCGGCAGCAGCTCTGCAGGACTGAATGGACTCTTAGTTTTCTCCTCTTTGGTGAAACGGCCAGACGGACGAGTGAAAAGAAAAAAGTCTGAGTTTCCTCGTGTGTTTTTTGGAGAGCTGCAGTTACCGAGCAACGCTGGAAAAAGCGAAGGACCCGCTGATGCCAGCGTTTCTGTTCGTGGTTATCTATTAGCTAAAGGACACCTGCTGCTTCCTGCTTTAAACTCTCCTCATGGTTTCAAACTGAAAACCTAAAAAAAGGTGACGGGAAGATCTTTTCACCCTCTGAAACCTGAAAAAAACTATTTTATTTGTTTTGTTGTAAGTATTTAAACCTCCAAACTCTGAGAAAATTAATGCAAAATCAATGGAAAAAGGCAACGAGCAACTTAATGAGGAATGTGGAAAAGAATGTAAGATATTACTGGTAGTATATTTAGAAAATAATTTTATAAATATTCAGGTAATTTCTTGCTTTTTAAATTCTTTTTTTTTCTTGTTTTCCTCATCTTTGGGGTAATTTCTTTTTAAATTGGGGGAAAATGTCTGAGAAAAAAGAAAAAAGCTAAGAAAAAAACGAATTATTATGATACAAAATAGATAAAGTTTTAAAGCACGTTTTGTCCAGGTAATTTCAATATTCCCTTGTATTTTTTTTGTTTTACTAATTTACAGGTGATTTTCTTGTAATTTTCAAATTTTTTTGTAATTTTTTAGGTCATTTTTTCTTACGTTTGGGAGAAATATATTTATATAATCATAAATACATATTTAAATTGTGTTTCAGAATTACACAGTTTTTAAGCACTTTTGTTCATTTTTTTTAAACTTAAAAAAACTAATTTTCAGCCAATTTTCTTGTACTTTTTCCTAATTTCTTGCTCATTTTTGGGTCATTTCTTCTTTTACTGCTCATATCCTTCTTCCCGTGTTTCTGAAAGAAACCAAGTTAATGTGCTCAGGCTACAAACGGTTAAACTGGTTTCATCTCTGCCCTCGTCTCACCTCCAGTTTGACGTGTCTGCGTCCCCAGCGGCTGGAGGAGTCGGTGAAATAAATGATCCCAGTTTGGGAGGAAATCTCCAGCCCGTTAAGGAAGGCGAAGGGGACGCCATCAGCACCTGAGCAGCACAGGAACGAAGAGACGGAGACAAATATTCGAATAATTACGAGGACTTTACTTCACAAGCGCGCCAACAAACAAACTGAACCTCACTGATACTAAACTGACGGCCCGCGGGCCAAATGTGGCCCCGGATACAGTGACAGTGCTGGAGTGCATAAAACAGCTTTAAAAACCGAAAAAAAAGTCCTAAAATCAAAGACATGTCCTAAAATCTGAGAAATTTCCTGAAATAATAGAAACATCCTAAAATTTCAAAACTGCCCTAAAATTCTGAAAATGTCCTAAAATCCTAAAAAAACAACAACAAAAAAAAAAACAAACTGGAATTTAATCCTAAAAAGGTCCTAAAATCCAAGAAATGTCCTAAATTGCTACAAATGTCCTAAAATCTGATAAGCATGTACGGGGCCGCTGTGTTTGGCCCCCAGTCAAATGCAGTTTGGGGCCCCGCTGTACCCCGAGAGTTAGAAAGCAGCAGAGTCTTCTCTCCAGTTTCGGGGTCGACGCTGTGCAGCCCGAAGTACGCGTCAGCAACGATCAGCTGACCGTGACGATCCAGACGAACGCCGTGAGGACGACCGCAGACGGGCTCGTAGTCTGTGCTGCTGCCTGCAGAGACAGAGACAGAGACAGACAGAGACAGAGACAGAGACAGAGACAGAGACACACACGCACGCACGCACGCACAATTTAAAAAACAAAAGGTAAAACAGAGGAATATTTGTACTATTAAAATGTACTTTTATAGTCCACGTTTTGGCACGACTTGTTCAATAATTTTAGGTAATAAATTAGGATACAAGTCAAACAATTCGCTGCTGGAATTTCAGAGAATACGTCACATTAAAGTCATGAAAAAACAGACTTTCTTGATCAGTTGAAAAAATATTCATTTATTTATTTTAGTTATTTGATTTTACTTTACATTATTTTACTCTATTTTGTTTTATTTCATTTTATTTTATTCTTATTTTTAAACTGTATTTTATTCTGAGATGAAGTGTGGGAGCCAGTGGTTGACGAAGGGACATATCATACAAATAAATTAATAAATTAATTGATAAATGAAAAAAGCACAAACCACATTCTGGTAAGTTCTGTCCCATGTGAGTGACGAGGGCGAGACTGTCATCAGGACGGATCCTCCACAGCTTCCCGTCCACTGTCCCCGTGTACACGTTTCCTAAAAAAACAACAAAACAAACACAAACTGATGAGTCAGAGGAACAAAAGAAAACAGGATTCAGAGCATCACAGGACATTTAACATCTCCATGGAAACGATATTACAGCAGAGTCATGTTTCTATGGAAAACAAAGTAATACTGAAAAAAACTGCAAAAGTACATGAGACATACGGGGGACCGAAGGTGACAAAATACTTTGCAGGAAATGCACTTTGTTATATTGTTCAGTGCTGCATAAAATAAAGTTTATTATCATATGAAGCAAACGTCAGAAATCATTGAAATGACCTGAGAGAGTCAAAAATTAGCTGATCTGCAACTACCTTTAAATATATAATTTTTATTACTACAAAAATGGTTTGTAATGGTCTTGATATTTTTCCAAGTAATCTGATAATTTTCTAATGGTTCTTCTTTTATATTTTTATAGTCAATTTTTAGGACATTTTCTTGTCGACTTTTACTCTTTTTTTGCAGTTTGTGGGACATTTCTTCGCAGTTTGATAACTGCAGTTATTTCCATGTTTTTTGAAAGAAATCAAACTAATTTTCTCTCTTTAAAAAAGCTTTAAAAGCCTGAAAAAGGCGACTGAACGCAGCACAAGAAAACTGATGATCCAGGTCTCAAAGGGTTAAATCTCACACATTAAATCCAGCCCGCTCACCCTCTTCATCAGCAGTGAAGGATTCTGGTCCGTGTAGTTTCCCAGTGAACAGCCTGCGGCCCTTCTGCAGCCGGGTGTTCACAGCCAGCGGGCCCTCGAGGGCCGGAGGAGGCCCCTTCAGTCTGAGGGAACGAGCTTAGATGAAACGACGTCGGCAGAAATATTACACAGCAGGTGAACGAGACACAGCGAGACACATTTTTACTCAAAGAAAACACGAGCAAACATCCGGCTCTTTTACATGAATTAAATTAGAGTCTTTAAAGACTTTTTAAGGATCTGCAGGAACGCCGACACTCGGCGGTTTGTTTCACTAAGAGCTGATCTTAAATTTCATAATAAAACTGATACAGAATTAACAAAATCCTGAGGTGACTTTTGTTTTGTTTTTGGGTTTTTTTTAGAAAATGTCTCAACAATTTTTTTTTGGATCATCGTGAAAAAACACATTCATGATCCCGTCAGAATGAATTTTAATAACTGTGTGTGTGTGTGTGTGTGTGTGTGCGCTTACACGTGTGGTTTGGGGTCGATGGGAGACGGCAGCAAATAAACTCCGGCAGCGACAGCGAGCAGAGCCGCTAACAACGATCTCTGACCCAACCTGACACAAAGCAGAAATAAAAACTCCCATTTATTTATTTATTTATTTTTTCTAGTTAACACATCATATTTTTAATGGACAAACATTTGCAATAATAATAATAATAATAATAATAATAATAATAATAATAATTATTATTATTATTAGAAAATATTTACAAGAATAAAATGCATATTAAAAAAACAAAAGCAAAAAATAATAAACTGATATGGTACAAAAAAAACAACAAAAAAAAACCCCAGCAGAAATCAAACCAGAAAATTACCTTTAAAAAGTACTCACAATGATAAAAAACCCATATCTATTTTTTTCTATTTTATTCTGTGTCTTAATTTTGAGTATAAAATTCTTATCATTAAAAATATAATTTTTAATGTTTTTTTAAATTATATTTTTCCCATTTTTTGGGGATAATTTTCTAATAATATTCCCTTCTTTTTTTAAAACTAATTTTTGAGTTATTTTCTTGTCACTTTTCACTGTTAATTTTGCAACTTGAGGGAATTTTCTTGCTAAACTGCTCAGTTTTCCTCACGCTTTTGAAGAAAAATCAAACCAACTTTGTCAGAGTTCAAAGGGTTAAATACTTGCGAAAAGTGTCTGAGCGGCACAAAAGAAACTGATGCTGATGAAATTCAAATGAAACAAACTTTAAGTGTGTGTGAAGAAAGACGAGTTGATGAGTCAGCAGTGTTGAGTCACGCATGTGAACTTTGACATGTTTGAAACATGATCTGTAACATGTAACACATGTCGGTCGCACACAGCTCATTTCCTTTATTCTAAAATATTATTAAGAATGTTATCTTCATCTTTATGGTATATTTATGCACTTTTTAAAAATTATGTTATATTTTTACAGTTTTAAACATTTTTTTTCCTAAAAGAAAGTTACCTCAAATAATGCAAAAATAAATAAATAAATAAAAGAATGAATAAAAATCAATTAATTCATTTATTTATTTTTGCTAAATTTTAGGTAATTTCTCATAACATAAATTCGGAAAAAGTGACAAGAAAATACCCTGAAAATGATCCCTAAATGCACATAACTTCATTAAAAGTGTCACTTTCTGAGCCGAACTGAAGGCGATCTTTGTGCTGTTGAGACAAGCTGAGAAGATTTTGCATGAAATCATCAGAGTCTCACAGAGATCAATTATTAATTAAAAAACGGCTTTTTTCAGACGCACCCTGGCACCTCGCTGCAAACCAAACTCCATTCAAAAATGTGCGACTTTTATTTTTTCTTTGGAGCTTTAATATATATTATACATCATAATATATTTTGGGAATAATTAGGTGTTAAAGTCACCGATGAGGAGGCGGGAATCTGTTTGGGTAAAATTTAAGCGGAGAGTCCTCGCGCCCGCAGCTGCCGTGCATTAGATAAGTTTGGGCACAAACACCTGAACCTGCTGTTTGCGGTTAATTTGGAAAAAGAAAAGCTGCTTGGTGTATTTGACTCAGGCCGAAAATAGGTTTGACCCCTAACGGTTAAAAAATGTCTTTAAGTGATTTGTATTAGGACGCAGCTGCGTTTTAGACTAAAATTTACAGATTTCTGGACGCAGTTTGGCGGCGCGCAGACAAACTTCCCGTTTGCGGCGCTCGCGGAGAAAACACGCGTTTGATGTTTAAGTGAAAGAAAGTTTAAAATGATTAAAGAGTTAAACTTACATGGTGGAGTTTCAGGCCGGAGTCTCTTCTTCCTGCTGGATCTCACAGCTCTGAACACAAACTCTGCAGATCTGAAAAATAGAGCCAAAAACACACCACTGCATCCGGAGAGGAGCTTCAAAATAAAGGTGTGAAGGCACACGTTTCCGTTTCATCTTCAGGGACTGTTCTATATTTACCAGAGGAGGGGGGTGCAGCACAAAGTTGAAAATGCATTTTTTGTATATAAAAAAAGAAAACAATGCAAAAAATAAAATTACATTTTACAAAATAGTTGTCAACATTTAAAAAACAAAAAGAATGATGAAACATCACTATTTTTTTAAATTGCCAAACTGTCCTCTGTTCTACAATAATTTATTTGTCTGGTTTTACTGTTAGTTTTTGCAGTTTACAGTTTTCTGCCTTCTTTAATGGAGCTTATTCCCTAAAAAACTAATGAAATTAATTAAAAAAGATTAACATGTTGTAAACCTGTTGAGGGCAGTTTTGTTACATGAGAAAACTTCAGTTCATAATTCAGAGTTTCTTCTTACAAAATGTGTGTATTTTATTTCCATAAATATTAAGGATAACCTAATGACACTCTGAGCTTTTATTTTGAAGGCCGGACTGCGCGGTGACTCCCTGTAGTTTGACGGATGTCAAAGTTTAGAGTTTGTCTGTGAGACAGCAGGGAGGGTCATCAGAGTCAGGGTCAAACAGAGGACAAGAGGAGGAGGTGCCGCCTGCTCCTCCAAAAAAAAAAACCTGCCAAAATACTGCAGGAGGGACAAAATACTGCAGGAGGGACAAAATACTGTCAAAATACTGCAGGAGGGACAAAATACTGAAGGAGGGACAAAATACTGCCAGCAAAACAACTGTAAGACAATAATACCGAACTGTTTGAATATTGTGTTCAATTCAATTTCACCAGCGGTTGTACCTTTTATGATTTCACTCAACAAGTAAATGAATTAATAAGTTAATTATCTTGTTGGGAAAAGAGAGTTAACTTGTGCGTACAAAGAAAAAAATCTAAAAATCTCAATCTATTGAAATAATTGATATTTTCTCAAGTTTATCTATAAACATAGTAAATGTTTTAGATCTGTTCATTCATTAAAAAAAATGTAAAAATATTATTGTTTAGATACAGATATAGATATAGATACAGATTATTATAAGAGAGGCTCAATGCATTGATTTTTTTTAAATCCATTTTTGTAAATAAGCAAGTAATAAGAAATACTTTTTTCTTTCAATTGAATGATAAATTAACGGACTAATTAATTACTTCTTATTAAATATATTAAAACAATCCCATTTACAGTGTTTTAAATCAACGGCAAAATGTTTCTGCGGGATGAAACGGCTGAGAGGCAGTGATTAATTAAATAAAATAAAAAACACTGAACACTTTTTGTTTTTAATTTCACCTTTAATAGAAGCAGCCCGCCTCCTGTGAAGGAAAAGGCCACGTTTGGTAACGATTCAAAGAGAAACCAAAAGATACCGACAAAAATGAACCTGCCTCAGTGAGCCGTCGAAATGCTGAGAGCCGAAACGCGACTCGTGACGAAAGCGTCCGTCGCTCCCGCAGGCCGATTTTTACTGTCAGAAAAGGCACCGCTGACGTCCCAGCTTTCAGAGCCGAGCCCAAAATTCAACAAAATCTTGCAAAATATGACTTTAATTGACTTTAGTCTTACGAGTTCAGATTGGCGAGTTTAAATATGAGATTTATTAATGTTTAATGAGATTTTTCTTCATGAATCATTTTCTTTTCGTCGTTTCTTCGACTCTTGAACACGAGTGTTTTTGGATTTTGCAGCTCAGATGTGAAAACTTTCGACCGTCTTTTTCATCGAGTGTAAAACAGTTTGTGTTTCCGAGGAGCTCGCCGTGTGAGAAAAACCTGATCTGTTCTCAACAAAAAAACAAACAGCATAATGGGAGGAAAATAAAAATAAATGGCAAAAAGAGCGACACACAGATCTTTGGCATTTAACAGTTTCTGGAGTTCAAACTCGACGCAAAGAGACACAAAACTAAAAGATCTTAAGAGCCGAAAAACTGCTGAGAAATTTAAGCTGCGAGCTCAGGTTTAATTCAGGAGCTGTTCAGAAAACAGGGACCATTTAGTGGCTGTTCTGGAGCTTTCAGTCACGTCAGGAGTTTGTTTTTTCAATTTTTCAACATCAAGATTAATTTCAAAACTTTTCAGCCAACATGAGGAAAAAAATACTTCAAAAGCGCTCGGAAAAAATAGGAAATTTGAACTTTTAAAAGTGTGCTGATGAAGATCATGCAAAATAAACAAAAGCTCCAGAACAGCTGCCACAAATTTACGCCAACAATTAAGCAGCTAAGACTTTTTAAAATTATAAAAATGTGCGATTTTTAAAACCACAACAAAATAAATAAGTATTCTTCTATCGAGTCTAAATCCAGCTGCTTTTTACACCAAATAATGCTGATGTGTCAAAATGTTTATATTGATTAGGTTCGATTCATGAAAATAGTTTTGTTAAAGATTGACCAAATTATTTGAGCAAATCGTTCCCTAGCATTGATTTTTTTCATTTTCTCTAGCTTTTTAAAAAATAATTTTCTAAATATACCCATTTTTTTCAATTAATGAACATTTCGTACCAAGTTGCTTATTTTCCTTTTTTTCCATTTTTTTTGTTTTTATCAATTTGCTGAAACAAAAGAGAAAAGATACAAGAAATGATAAAAAATACTAAGATCTGTTTTGTTTTTTTCAGCCACATCTCATGGCCTCAATCAGCGGTTAACCTTTGCTCAGACGGTTTATTGAGCAAATAATCAGCATTAAATGGTGAAACACGACAAAAGGAGATAAACTAGAAATGATAAAATGAATATTTGGAATTTTTCTTTGTCAAACTGCTACTCCTAAAGGTCAAAAATGATCCTTAAAGCTCAAAGTTTGCAACTCTAGTTTGGATTAAACAGCCTTAAAACGAGATCTCTGAGTACATCAGCACATATCAACTCTTCGCTCATAACACTTTACTGGTCTGAAAGCTTTTCGTTAGAGATAAAAGAATAATTTATATCACCAGCAGATCTGACTGCATTTGAGAAAACAGGATTTTCATCCATTTTCACTCCAAAAAAATAATTTCCAAATGCCGTCTTATCTCTAGTTTCATCTACGATAACGCATGCTTTAATGTTGAAAAGCCCAGCAGAGTGTGTGTGTGTGTGTGTGTGTGTGTGTGTGTGTGTGTGTGTGTGTGTGTGTGTGTGTAAAAAGAGACGAACACATGCGAGATTCACAGTCTACGGCTAACACAAAGTGTACGGAAGCTCGTTGAGACCAAAAAATAATAATAATAAAATGAGCTTAAAATAATCTTCTGTCACGCTGTACTTCCATTTGTTAAAAAAAAATAAAAGAAAAAAATAAAAACATAAATTCATGAGTGGAGCTTAACGAGATCTTTCAAAATAAGATTATAGTGTGTTAAATGTTAGAGTACAGAGTGTGATGGCGGAAAAAAAAATAAAAACAAAAAAACCCGTCTTCCCTGAATTCAAAGTTAAAGTGCCCAAAATTTACTGATACGACTCGTCTACTAATGATGTGTTTTAACAGCTAAAGTTGTTTATCAGACACACAAACAACAACAACAACGACAACATGGCTTTAAGATTCGTTTCCATGTAGACTTTCGTATCATTTTAAATTCTAATATATGGAAGCAAAAAAAGGCCAACATAGTTTGAGATTTAAAAGGAACTGAATACTTAATTTTTGTGAATTATTTGATTAAATCTCGTTATATTTCAAGCATTTATAGCATGTATAGTTTCACAACTTGAAATTACTATTTGGAAAATTCCAAAAGGGAAATTTAAACCACAAAAATATATATTTTTATAATAAAAACAGAAAAAAAAGGTAAATATTTCATTTAGTTGCATTTAAATGCCTGAATTAAGTATATAATCTGACATTATTTAGTATTTCACTTCCAAAAAGTCTGGGCACTTATTAAAGAAAGATTTAAAGTTTTTTAAACAGAAGCTGAAAAGTCCTGCATTTTAGTCTGCAGTACAAGTTAAGCTCTAAATACACCTGATCCTACAATTCCCATAATGCAATGAAAAGTCATTTTCATTAGACCCTCCCTGTCTCCTCAATACCCCCAAAAAGCCACCTCCAGAGTCGTACAAACTATGTCATTGATGTATAAATTAAACGTGATGTATACATTTGTAAAATGTCCCCTTTAAAAGGTCTTAATTAAGCATTCAGTTACTTTGAAAATTCAAATCCTTCTGACCCTTTTTTGCCTCCATAAAATGAACCCAGTGTTTGATAGCAGAATAAACGAGGCTTAAAACCCCTTTAAATAAAACTCTGAACTATATATGTTTTCCCTCCAGTGGGAAGAGGCCTCTAATATATATATTTTGCTCCAGGCAACACCACAAAAATATCTTTGGTTATTATTTAAAAAAAAAGATAGTTTGACACAGAAATGAGAGAATAGTCGCAGTATTTGTCCACTAGGTGGCGTTATTGTACAACAGTCAGTCAGTGTGACTTCATTCAGTACCTGCTGCTCAAACAAAGAAGCATCTTATGTATTTTTTAATTAGTTTTAGAAGATTTCAATCATCTGATTTGTAATTTTGTTCCTCCAAATGATTGTCTTTGTTTTTTCTTGACTTGCTTGTCTGTTTTTTCCATAAATCTTTGAGAAACTGCTGATTTAAAAAGTAAAACTTACATAAAACTATATAAAAAAACAGCCTCTTTGGTCTAAGCCAGAAACAATACATTGCATTTACTAAATATGTCATTGCATATATATTTAATATATTTAAGGCAAATATTTACTTGTAAAATCTTTTATGAACCCTCACTGCACAAAAATGTCTAAATTTTTGTCCCTTCTTTTGCACTTGCTGATGCATATCTTTCGTTAATTTTCTATCTTTCCATCCTTAATCATTACTTTCTTTCCTTGTTTCTGTCTTTAATTTTTCCTCCTTTTTATCCACCGTAAAAATATCTGAAACCCCGTTTGAAAAGGAGCTCAAGGCTGCACATTTTAACCCTTTCAAACTTTCATTGTGCTGCTTTCAGGCGCCTTTCACGAGTATTTAAACCTCTGAACTCGGAGCAAACTGGTGCAATTTCTTTTGAAATGATGGAAAAAAAGGCACTGAGCACCTTGATGAGAAATGTTCCATAAACTGCAAGAAATTAGTGGATTTAGAAAATGAGTTTCAAAATACTTTTTAAAGTATCTCAACTCTATATTTAATTTAATCTATAACATTTTTGAGCAAGTTTTTCCATTTAGTTTGATTCTGGTTTATTGTTGGTGTTTTTTTGTTGTTTTTTTTTCATAGTTATATATTTGAAAAAAGATAACAGAATTATTTTATTTTTTTAAAAAAGCTTTCACCAGGGCATTTGCTTTTTTAAAAAAAAACTTTCCTTTTTGTTCTTTTTTAAAATTAATTTTAAAAAGCAATTTATCAGGGAAATTTCTTGTATTTTTTTTTACTAATTTCTTGCAAATTTTGGGGTAATTACTTTTTCTCGTTCAAGCCAATTAAGGTGAGATAACAGCACAAAAAACAGGCTTTTTTTTAATGAACGTCTGCAGAGAGACGCGCAGGAGAGCAGCACAATGCAGCCATTTTCCTGTGCAGCGTTCGGCGCTCACAGGCCTCCTTTTCTCTCCGTCGTGGGTTTCAGGAGCGTTCATTAACGAACCGTAAAACGTCACGCTGACTTTTACTTTGAAGGAAAACTCCCGTCGTCTTCCCTCAAGGTCACACGGATTTTATGACATTCGTTTCCATGTCGTGATTTTTCGCTCTCACTTTCGTCTAATGTTTCTCTTCTACTTCCTCTAAACTGTTCAGTCTACTTCCAGAAATCAGTCACCCGTCCCTCCTCAGACCAGACGGGGTCAAAGGTCAGGGCTCTATCCAAACTACATTAGTCCGTTCACTCGCCAACAGAAAACAATCTGTACAACCAAAAACCAAATCTCCCCCCGCGCTCACAAGCTTCAATTATATTTTAGTCTTTCAGTAGAAACCTTCCCTCTTTCACGATGTGTCAGCAGTTTCTGAAATTTCACCTTTAAAAAAATAAAAAATAAAATTAAATTCTCGTCTACATCATTTAGTTTCAGGCCAACTGTCTATGGAGTCTGAAGTGTGCCAATAACAATAATAATAACATGCATTTATGAAGTTTAATAGTATAAAAAAAACATTATTGTTTAATGATATTTGCAATAAAATTTGCATTAATAAACAAAAAGTTAAATGTAAATGAAATTACTAATATATCTATCTTGTACACGTAAAAGAAAAAAACCCTATAAAATAAAGACGGAAATAAGTTTTACGTGGATTGTCAAATTTGCTTTGCTTCTTTTTTTCTTTGATGATATGCAGAATATGATGGCAGCTATAAATCATGGAAATACTAATAATAAAATCATTCTCAAGAAAATTTGCAAATTCATACGTCTATTAATTTTTCATTTTTTTGTTTGGTTTTTACTCGTGTCTACTAATAAAATCAATACGATCAATATTACAGCAAAGAATTCATCAGAGAAGTTTTAGTAAATAGGATATGAAAATGTTTTTAAGGGCCTTTTTCTGATTACCAATTTTATTTCATTTTAAGATAAAATAAAATTAATTAAATGTGAAGATTTTTTTTTATTTTACTGGAGGCAAGAAAATGGCCCAAATTCAATGAATTAATTTCTAATAGTTTTTACGTGTTGAGCCTAAAAACTTGTTAACGTGTTATTTTTTCGTTCATTTTGCCATCTTTACGTTCTATTAAAAGAAAAAAAAAAAATTTATTTTTTTATATATATATATATATATATATATATATATATATATATATATATTAAAAAAAAGATAATTAAAAACACAAAATATTTCATTTGGCACACTTGAGACTCCATACCTGTAAGCGGGCGACTCACTTCAGAAATATTTCTCAACTAATTCAAGCAAAACACCTGTAAAGACTTTTCCATGATTTTTCCTAAATTATCTGGTATTCCTGTCGTGTCATTTTTAGAAGCAGTATCCTCCGTGTCTGTGTCAAAAACCAAATCGGTGCTCCGCCTCTGTACAATAAACTAAAATAAGACTTGCTTGTTTGCTTTAAGGAAAATAAAATAAAACAATAAAAAGCTTCACCCATATAAATTAAGAAAAAAAGAATATGTACAGACCTTTAAAACAAACAAAATTAAATAAAACTCAACATATGGCCTCGAGTCTTTCACAAGTTTAAAAGGATAAAAAGGGACAGCAGGACAGAGTGAGAGAAGACGGAGGAGGAGCGAAGGATGGACGGAGAGGCGGAGGGAGGATGAACGAGTGAATATGGCACAGCGAGGCGAATCTTTGGCGTGAGCAGGCAGCAGTTTGACGTCTTCAGTCCGGATCGAATCAAACTCCAGCGTCCGGATTTTGTCCGTTCATCCTTCGCTCGCCGTCTCTCCGTTTGTTTTCTTCCTCACATCATCCCTCTTTCTGTCTCTATCATCCCGTCCTCCAGGCGTCCGTGTCCCGTCCTCTCACTCTGCGTCCCTCTCCTCGTCTACATTTACACCATTTTTCTGATCTGAAGCAGAAAAAATAAACTCCTCCGTCCCTGCAGGCGGCAGCAGTCCTGTTCGGTGGAGGCGAATCCTCTAAGGGGGTCCTCGCAGCTCCCTCAGCGCCTCCTGCAGTCTGTGGCGGTACGCCGCGTATCGGCGGGTCACCGCCTCCCTCTGCTCCTCCTCCTCCTTGTCGAGGATCCGCAGGAAGTTACGCAGCTCGGGGATGGTGAACGCATCCCACTGGAAACACAAAAAAACTTTATTTATACAGAAAAGATGAGAGTTCAGTTTGTTTCTTTTGGGTTTTAGGACATTTTTAGGAATTTTGGACGTTTCTCAGATTTTAGAAAGTTTCTAGGATTTTAGGACATTTCTAGGATTTTATTTGTAGGATTTTAGGACATTTCAAAGATTTTAGGATGTTTCTAGAATTTTAGAACATTTCAAGAATTTAAGAAGTTTTCTAGGATTTTAAGATGTTTTGAGGATTTTAGGAAATTTTTAGGAATTCTGGAAGTTTCTAGGATTTTAGGACATTTCTAGAATTTTAGGACATTCCTCTGATTTTAGGACATTAGTGTCTCAGCTGTGTCCTCTGCCGGGGGTGTCTGGCCAGACTTGAGCTGTTGGATGTGAGTTGAGCATCACTGATGTACATCTAGTCTAAGACTAGTTTTTATCTCGTCATTGTGACCCAGCATTTCTATTTTATCCTGATTAAACTTTCTTCTGTTTCTCAATCTTTCAATAAAAACGAGCAGAGAAGGAGCAAAATGAGGAAACAATGAAAGGACGACGAGAAGGAGGAGAAAGAAGAGGAGGGTCGAGGACGAGGTGAGGACGAGGTGAGGACGAGGTGAGGACGAGGTGAGGACGAGGCGGTGAGGAGCAGAAAGAGCGAATACGAGAACCAACATTCAGCCGAAAACTGTCTCAGACAGAGAGGAGCTGAGGCGTTACCATGACTTCTCCGGTCTGTTGTTCCCTCAGTACGAAGCTGAGCGTGTCGGCGTCGGGTCCCGCCACCAGACGAAGAAACAACGGCTGCTCGCCATCCGCCAGCTTACACACATACACTGCAGAAAACACACACACACACACACACACACACACACACACACACAGATTAATTTAGGCAGTAAAGTATGTGCGGTCCCTTAAAACACATGGATGCAGGCAGCACTGCGGTCGCTGCAGTTGCTTTTTGCAGTGTGTGTGTGTGTGTGTGTGTGTGTGTGTGTGTGTGTGTGTGTGTGTGTGTGTGTGTGTGTGAGAACAGGCATGGCACGGGATGAAAGGATGGGTGCGGCACATTAACGACCACAGTAATTTACAAAGACAGAGAGTGAGAGAGATGTGAGATGAAGTCAGAGCAAACAGACCAACAGCACTGCACTTTCAGAGCGGACACTCACCACAAACGTTATTCTGTAACGGCATTATTGGCCGATTGTCTTTTTGAACGTCAGGATTTTTGGAGAGGAGCTTTGAATTAGTTAATGAGAGAGTGTGATACAGATATGAGCATCTACAAAGTTCTGCAATACAACTGGCTCAGTTCAACGTCTCCCCTCCTTTCTAAATAATCCCAGTGTCTCTTCACTCTGCAGATACAGCCCAAAATAATCTATAAACACATGATACAGTATTATCCAGATTATTTAAAAAAAACAAAAAAACCCTTTTGAACGAGGAAACTCACTGGAAATTAAATAAGTACATATAACACTTGTATAAAAAAATAAAACAAAATATATCCAATTTGAATAAAGAAAATGTGTCAAATGCTTATAAAAATAACCTTTGTGACTGATATACATGTTCATATAAAGTGGCCTCAGATTAAAAAAGCAATTAGTAAAATCAGTCACTGGTTTGAGTATTTTTTTAAGACAAAAAAAGGTCTAAATTCTCAGTTTTGAGCTTCTAAATGTGAATAGTTTCTGGTTTATTTTATCCTCTGTGACTGTAAACTGAATATTTTTAAGTTGTGGACAAAATGAGACATTTGAGGACATCGTCTCTGGCTTTGGGAAACATTGGGCCTCATGCAAGAAATGATATACAAACACATTTCTCTTATTTTTGCTCATATCCAGGATTTTTTCTTATTTTGTTAGTACCCATTAATTTTTTGGGTACATCAGTGTTTTCGTAATTTTACTTTCTTTCTTTCTGTAAGTTGAGAGAAAATATTACAGGGGTCAAGAGCTCTCTTACCAAAATAAGAAAATAACATCTGTCTTTCACAGTCCACAAATTGTCCAACACAAGAAAAAACAAGTTTTATATTTAAAAAATACATGAATATAGTTTAATCAAATCTAGATTAGGTTTTAGAGTAATTATAATGGCTGGATTATTACATTTTAGGGCTTCAAAAACATTTTTCTCTTAGCAGAAAATTACGAGAAAAAAGAGAAATTTAAGAGAATTTTGCTGCATGAGGCCCAACGATTGAAATCTTCCACCAATTTCTGACATTTTATAGACTGAGAGAATAATGGACAGACTAAGCAGCAGTGAAACATGATTGTTAGTTGCAGCCCTGCTTGTTTTTACATTAGACGTTTTGGTTTTTGTATGAATTTAAGTGTTATTTTACGAGAGCGAAGCTGATCTGAAAACAAACATTTTCTCTCAGGCAGACGTCCGACCTCAACTGGAGTCAGCCAGGTTTATCTTGAAGGTCAGAGACGTTTTTACTTTTCTGCACCGCAGTTTTAAGTGAAATCTGTTGTCTAAGAAGTTTGTATGTGAGTTCATGTGAAGTTTCCGTCCATCTGTTGTCAGTCTGTCAGTCTAGACGCTGTGTTTTTATTAGCGTCTCTCTGCACGTCTGCAGTAACGAGGTTAAAACTAAACCAGGAGCTCATGAGACGCCAGTGACACGAACCCTTTGACTGAGGGGGAAAACTCAAAATCCCTAAAAAAAGGTTTGGGGGAAAAATGTTTCACAGACTTGACGCGACACATAAAAACAGAAACTGAATCAGATCACAGTCTTGTTTTATCGTTTAAGGCTCTTAAAGTCAATTTTTCTCCTTTGTTGGAGGCGGTGAAGATAATATTTGAAACCCAGCTGCCCTGCAACAGCTGCTCATCCACAGAGAGAGTGTGTGTTTATATATACTCTGTGTGTGTGTGTGTGTGTGTGTGTGTGTGTGTGTGTGTGTGTGAGAGAGAGAGAGAGACAGAGAGAGAGAGAGAGAGAGAGAGAGAGAGAGCAGGAGACAGTGTGTTTCATGCCACTCATGCCGAGCTCGGTCTCAGTTGCTTCGGAGCTGACATGGTGTCGACGATCTGTGTGCGCGTGTGTGTGTGTGTGTGTGTGTGTGTGTGTGTTTCTGAATGCCTCACTCTGCTGTTGAGCTCTCCCCACTATCAACAGCTCCATGGGAATACTCTCTCTCTCTCTCTCACACACACACACACACACACACACACACACACACAAACACACACACACATACACAGACAGAGACACAGACACACACACACACACACAGACACAGACAGACAGACACACACACACAGTCTCACCCTGCTCCTCCCGGCGGTAGCGTTTGTACAGGGCGTATTTCGCCGGGTTGTCTGCGACAGTGAACTTGTTGAGCAGGGCGACAATCACCTGAAAACACACGAGAACAAAAAAACGTTTAAATATCAAGAGTCAGTGAGGAGCTCAGAGACGGTTAAACCCGAATTTGGTTAAACAAACACGACCGTGACTTTGCTCATTTTCAGCTTCAACCTCGCTCTGTCTGAAGAGCAACATCACTCTGGGGCTCTGAGGTTCATCACGTGAAAATTAAATGTGATTGTTGATAAATAATTTCAGAAAGTTTGAACCATAAATCATTAATTCTTTACTTTTTTAATTAATTTTTTCGCTGGAAACTAGCCAGTGTACGATGTGTATTTAGGTATTTTTTAATTTATTTATGTATTATTATTTCTTTTTTATTATTATTGTTATTTGAGTCAAGTTTATTTCATTTCAAAAAAATAATGGTAACAGTAAAAATAATAATAAAAATAAATAATGATAATAATGATAAATAATAAAAACAGTTTAAGGTAAAAACACAAAAACAACAACATACAAAATATCAACAGTAAAAAAAATAATAAGTAAATAATTAACTAGTAATCATAATAGTAAGTAATAATAATAATAACAATAAATTTAAAAAAAATTCACAACATTTGTACAAAAAGACAAATGTTCTATGTTAAAACACAGTTCCACCTTTGAGCAAAAACATCCATCTTCATTTGTAGACTTGCAGTCATACGTTTCTTATTGGGCGTATTTTAAATTCGCAATTTCAGTTAATATCAGCCCTGCGTCTTTCGCTGCGGATAAATACTGTAAATAAACTCACGTTAAAGCTTCGACAGACGCCCACCACAACATCAGAAACGTTTATACGTTTGATACTGAAATATTAAATCAGTTCGGCTTCATCAAAACGTCAGAAAAACTGACTGAAGTTAATCGAGTTTTTAATAAACTTCAACATCATCCGACTCCAACCCGCCTGTCAGCAGACTAATGAAGCTGTGGTGACGCGTGTGTGTGTGTGTGTGTGTGCGTGCATGAGTGAGTGAGTGAGTGAGTGAGTGAGTGAGTGAGTGAGTGAGCGAGTGTGTGTGTGTGTGTGTGTGTGTGTTAGCCACCTGTTTGACCGTGTTATTGGAGCTGATGTGCAGCGTGTTGGTGACTCCTCGGGGCAGATAGAAAGCCTCCTGCACCAGAGCTCCTCCTGCTCCTCTCTGCCCCCCCCGCACCGTCACCGGCCTCCTCAGATCCATCTGGACCTTAATGAAACCAGTATACACACCAGTGGGACCCTGAGAGACGGAGAACAGGGTTACACGTCATAATGTGCTCTACACGTGCTGCTTTCCTTAAAATATTCCAAAATATTATACTTTCATTGTGCAACATGATGTTTACAACCTGCTTTGGCAAAACTTTACTCTTTTCTCACCACAAAAGAAAATTTGAAATATTTATGCAGTTTTGATAATGACAATTTCCGTTTATGATATGCTGTATTTTCAATAAGTTATTTCTGTAATTGATTTATTATAATGTAAATATATCCTCGTTTTTTTATGTTGTGTTAGATGCTTCTGCAGAGGGACAAAAAGTGACTAAAAGAACATTACACGTTGCATAAATCATTATTTTAATGCAACACTGTTTTTGCCTGATGAAGGTCTATTACCAAAATGTCACATTAAAATAATGATTTTTGCACGTCTTTCTTTATTTCTGCTCTCCACCTGTTTGAAAAAAGATGTAAGTAAGTAAGAAAGGTTTTTCTTTACAAAGCGCTTCACAAACACATACACGCTTAAAAATATATCATATTTCAGTAAATTACAATATGGCACAAAGTATAATGATGGACAATAAACTTTTCTTTTGTTATCATCTATCACATTTTCTACATTTTGTCTTTAACTGAGAGAAAATAGTGAGAAATTCTGGTTATAAACTCTGTAGTCCCAGTTAAAATATTAAAAGATGTTCAGACATGAGAAAGAAAAGAAGTTATAAACTCGATGCTTTCGCTTCAAAAAATACATTATGACTTAATTCATCGACGATAAAAATAGTTGTAAGTATATGTAAATAAAATGCATTAAAATAGGTATTAAATGTGAAAACGGTTACCATCAAAATCACTTGGTGTACTTGTACACAGTGTGTGTAATATGACGTCTCCAGCAGAGTCCAGTTCCCCCAGTAAGCCCAGTGAGTCCTGCAGCACAGATGGCCTCAGACGGAGGAAGAGCATCTTAATCTCATTACTCCGTACGGAGGACTCTGCGTGCACATGTATGTCTGTGTGTGTGTGTGTGTGTATGTGTGTGTGTGTGTGTGTGTGTGTATGTATCAGTATGAAAAGACAAGCTTTTAACCCCTCAGGGCCCGCTTTAATATTACACACACTTATCACTCTGCACATAAAACGCACTTCTCAAAATTAAGCTTTAAAAAATATTTTACATTAAGATTATTTTCTACTTTCATTGAGTTTATTTTTTTAACCACCATCAGCCCTAATAATAATAAATATTCATTAATTTTCAGAATTTTTTTGTCATGATGCCACTCTGTTTTTAGATTAAATGAATTTAAAATTAATTATTTTGGATATGTCAGTGATTAGCAGACACTTTTTTTGTATATAATTATTTTTTATGCAGTGTCAGATACTCACAATCATATTGCTCTGCATGAAAAATACACTTTTCAAAATCAAGCTTTAAAAAAATACACATTAATATGATTTTCTACTTTCATCAAAAATGTCAGTTTGAATGGGTTTCAATGGAGCATTTTTGGACCTGAACAGTCTGAATGTAACTATTTAGTTTCCACAGTGTATTTTAGACTTATTGTAGGAGCTGAGCTGCAAATTCACTGATTACACTCAAATACACAATCTGGACCACATTTAGGACACATGCATCAACACACACACAGTTATCACAACAGGAATAGTGAAAAGCACCTTAAACGCACCAAACAGGGTTAATAACCACAAGAAAATCCCCTTTTTTATAGTATACAATCAACTTTAAGATACCAAAGCATTCTTAACTGGTAGATATTCGACAATACAAAGCTATGCTTTACCTAAAATCCGTCTTTTTTACTGGCGTTACAGTGTGCGGTGGTTTAGAGTAAAATGTCAGACACCTTTCAGGCTGCCAGCAGAAACAGTGTGGGGAGAACAATAGCAGGAATAACATCAGCGCTCGGTGATGTGACTGCTGAGGAATGCTGCGCGCTGCAGGAAGGCAGCAGCACACCTTCACGTCGACACCAACAGCCTGCAGGACCCTGCATGTCTGGACCTCTCTGCAGTCACATATGTATATTTACATATTCTGCTCTTACAGCGGGGCAGAAAGTCAGTTCATTTATTCAGACTCGTTCAGCTCCGCTGTCACAAAGAGCGGTTCAAACAATCATTCCTCCAAAAAGACTCTTCAACAGCTCCCGTCTGTGCGGCAGGTGAACTCACCATCTGCACTGGACTCACTGATCATCGTCTCTGTTGCACATCTGCTCTCAGTTCTGCACATTGCTGTGTTTGCACAGCCGTCTTCACTTTTTGCACACTTATTTGCACTTTTTTTCTTTTTTATTGCTCTTTTTTTAATCTTTTTGGCTTTTTTTGTTCTCTGTACATAGTGTACATATCTTGATTTCTAAAGATTAAAGAAGGATTTTTTTGTGGTTTGTTTTTTGCCCTCATAGTTCACTGACACAGTGTCATGTGACCATGGTGTGTTGGAGTGTAATAAACATATGAATTATTATTATTTATTAAACTTTCCAGCATTATATAGAAATGAAAAGCTCCGTCTTAAACAAACTTCAGGTAAATTGAAGCACATTGTGCTGATAATAGGCCGACCTCTCCTGACTGCAGGACTCTGACTTCAGCTTCTGTCAAACTTCTGTGCTGTTAATCATTTTACTCAGGAAGTTTGTTGGAAAACACCACAGGAGTGAGACAGTTTGTAAAACTGCTCTAGTCGGAGCGGACGATCGGACATGTCCACGCTGGAGCTGTTGGACATGTCCACGCTGGAGCTGTTGGACATGTCCACGCTGGAGCTGTTGGACATGTCCACGCTGGAGCTGTTGGACATGTCCACGCTGGAGCTGTTGGACATGTCCACGCTGGAGCTGTTGGACATGTCCACGCTGGAGCTGTTGGACATGTCCACGCTGGAGCTGTTGGACATGTCCACGCTGGAGCTGTTGGACATGTCCACGCTGGAGCTGTTGGACATGTCCGCACACTAGGGCCGGCTGTCGGACATGTTAGCACGCTGGAGGGGGCTAACTCACTGACTCAGCCTGTGTGTGTGTGTGTGTGTGTGTGTGTGTGTGCGTTTAACTCACGAGGGTCATTTTAAGGTGGTCTTTGGTCAGCGTGTTGTACTGCTCGATCTTCTGCCTGATTTCCTCGCGGCTGAACTCTGTGCGCAGCTCTCTCTCCTTCTCCACATCCTGACGAGAGACACGGGGAGAATGAAAGGAAACACAACAAGTGAGTCACAAGTCAGCTCACATCATCAAAACAACACAGGCTGCATCAGGACGATAACCCCGGGACACGTGCACGAGTCGAGGTCATCTTTATCCGAAAGTCGTGTTTTGAGCAAACTGTGCAGATTTTCTTTATCATCATATGCAAAAGAACGACAGTGAAGCAGCTGTCAGTAATGAAACACCCTTCAACGGTGCCTCTGTAGACAGGTGTAAAAAATATTCATAAAGGAAAAATTGTTCAAGTGAAACCAAGTCTCAGATGTCTCTCTGCCACTGTTAACCCTGTGAATCCTAAATGGGTATAATTGTCCTTTTTTTATTGTGGTGTTTTTCATGTGACCCAGCACACTTACATGAGGGAGGAGATGACTTAATAAAAGCACAGAGAATAAAACAAAACATACAATTCTCACTTTTCTGCCAAGTCGTCGTTGGAAAATAAACCTTTAACCAAAGCAGCAAAGCTGTATTAGCCGCCAGTTTATTTCCTCCTTTTTTCCCTAAAATCATCTTTCAACATGTGAAAAGACACTCTGTGCTGGAGGGGCAACACATGACAGAAACGCATCTCTAATCAGCCGGGGTCCCATGCTGCGTGACTGACTTCTAATATTAGATAAAAACTAGTTATATCCTGCAGGAAACTACACAGTGTAAAACAGAAATGGCTAAAATAGTCAATAGTTTAAGAGCAACATCATTTTCCTGATGCTGCATTCACACGCCTTTCACAAGTATTTAACCCTTTTAGCACATTGATTTGATTTCTTTTGAAAAACATCAGAAAAAAGCAATGAGCAACTTGGTAAGAAATGCTCCACAAATTGCAAGAAATTAGTAGATTTAGAAAATTTGACAATTTCTCAGGTAATTTAATTTTTTACTTATTTCTTGTTAATTCTGGGGTCATGTCCTCTTTCACTGCTCACTGACTTCTTCCCGTGTTTTTGAAATACACGTTTAACAAATTGAAAGAAAGAAGATTTAGAAAAAGTGTCTAGGGGAAAAACTGAGAAAAGTTAGGAAAAATTATACATATAACTAAATATTTAAAATTATATAACAAAATTGTTATAATTTTAAGCACATTTTCTGGGTCATTTTTGTGTTGTTTTTTTTCTAGATCATTTCTGGGTTTTTTTTCAAATTTAGAAAAACATTTTTAACAAAGGGGGGAAATGTCTAGGGGGAAAAAGTTAGGGAAAAAGTAGAAAATTATCGTAGCTAAATATTTAAAATGATGTTACAAAATTATTAGAATTTTTAAAGTACATTGTCCAGGTCATTTCCATGTTTTTTTTTCCATGTCAATTTTTTTCTTTTTTTTTTTTTTTTTTTTTTATAAACTAATTTTCAGACAATTTTTTTCTTGCACCTTTTACTAATTTCTTGCTAATTTTTGGGCTTTTTCTTTATTTGTTGCTCATTGCCTCCTTTCCATGTTTTTGAGAGAAGCCTATTGGCTCAGGTTTCAAAGGGTTAACAGAGTAGAGGCCACGTGGACTTGAATAGTGAGTACAGTTTGAGTTTTTTGCAGCGTGTACGCACAAACTCGTCATTTCAGCTGCACGAGAGGATTCACAGAGCTACAGTCAGCAGTCGACGGTGCGCTATAAATAACCGCAGAGGGTGGAGAAGGTCGAAGCAGAGGTCAAGCCGATAGAGAGCGTCTCAGATAAAGACGACAGACGGACACACGTGATCAGCACAGAGACGAACATCTACACGTGAGCTTTAACCCTTTGAAACCTGCATCAGCGTCACTTTTCTTGAGCTGCATTTAGACGCCTTTAATGAGTATTTAATCCTTTCTGCACTCAGCAAAGTCTGATTTCTTAAAAAAATATGGAGAACAGGCGATGGGCACCTTAGCGAAAAAATCTAATAACAAACCAGTCATTTTTTTAGATATATTTTAAAAAGCAAAGGAAAAATGTACAGGGAAATATATATATATATATATAATTATTTCTATTAAATATTTGAAATTATTTTACAGAACTGTTGTAATTTTTAAGCAGTTTTTTCAGCTTTGTTTGGGTTGTTTGTATTTTGCGCTAATTTTCTTGTACGTTTCACTAATTTCTTACTAATTTTTTGGTCTTTTTTTTCCTGATGTTGCTCATTACTTACTTGTCATGTTTTTGACAGAAAACACACCAATGTTTCCAGGTTTCAAGGGGTTAACTACCAGAAACATGAGTGACACAAGGTCAAACACACTCAGTCCAACCCCACTTATATTTATTGTTTTACAGCAGCACAAACACATGTAAAACTGTAATTTAGGTCACATGACAAAGCCAAATATGTTCCATAATCAGTCGTGAAGAGCCCGTCCTCTGACCTCAGAGCCCATTAAAATGTTTTCGGCCAGCCGCTGCTGGTTTTTAGGAAAAACTGACATATACGCAACCATAAAGGGCTCACCCTGACTGCCATGCTACAAAAAACAGTCAAGAAATTACTTTGAATGACTTCAAACCTGCGACGCTTTTGGAGTAAACTTGAATTGACCGATTAAAATGAATCTGTGGAAAGTAAAAGATCCAAACGCTGACCGTGTGACCATCAGGACAGTGATCTAGTTTTTTTTTTTTTTTTTTGTTTTTTTTTAGGAATGCACGATTAATGAGGCTGATAATAATTTATCAGATTTTTCTGCCGATAATAAAATTACTGTCGATAATCTGTCTGTTTTACAAAGCTGATCTGCTTGCTGCGTTCAGCATCTACACTCCTTGTTTTGACACATTATCTCAAAGAATTTCATTTGACTTCTTTGTCAAAACATCTCTGAAAAAACAAAGTGTTTTTGGGAAGTTTTTTTTATATTAAATTTAATTTAATTTAATTTAATTTTTTTTATATGAAATATTAAACTATCCATATTTTCTCACCATCTGAGCCTTTCTTATCCTCGTGTGTGCATAAACTACAGAATATACACTTATTTTTAAATACAAAAATGTGAAATCATTGGTTTTGTGGAGCCTTTTTTTTGCAGGAGTGGGTTGGGACAGTTTCTTTTTTTGGTGGGGGCGGGACAGGAAGGTTTTTTTATTTTGTTTGTTTATTTTCTGCAGGATGGGACAGGAAGGTTTTTTTATTTTGTTGTTTGGACAGGAGTAAAAATCACCATGTCACCCTCTCGAGTGCACTGAACTGCAAAACAGGAGCCACACTGCCTTTTTCGCTCGGCCTGATCGGGCCTAAAGCATTTGTTTTTATCAGTTTACTTGTGAGCTCTCTTTTGACTAACTCCAGTTTTGTTGTGTCGTCAAGACAAAAAATGAACAGTTTCCAGCGTGGTGAAAGCTGCATGCATCCTCGACAAGGTTTTTAAGACATAAAACAACCAATTCCAGATGTTTAAAACGGACGTAAAAACTCTGAAGTGTCTCCTGATGTTTCATATCTTCTGTCTGTGAGTGCCAACGCAGAGACTTCAGAGCCACTTTAATACTCCGCTGTAGTGTGTGTGCTTACATGGGCATAGTGCAGCCCTGCTCTACGACTATTAAAAACCACACACACACACACACACACACACACACACACACACACACACACACACACACACACACACACACACTCACAAAACACACACACTCACAAAAACACACACTGTAGAATCCAGGGAGGCTTTGAAGGCACATACACCCTTATAAGGAAGACACACACTGCTCAAAGGAAAGACAAGTTGCCAATACAGCATGTGCAAACACTGAAAACACACACACACACACACACACACACACACTGCAGCTCAGAGAGCCTCTAACAGTGTAACACCAGTCTGTGTGTGATCTTAAGTGAGTTACTCGCAGCATTAAACCTGTTGTTCATCACGTTTACATTCGATTTAAAGAGAACCTGATGATCCCGCAGCAGCAGCTGCAAACACAGAATACAAATCTGCTGATATCAGCCGTCTAAACTGGATTTTCAATGTAGATTATAAAAAAACGTCTTTTTATTCCCGTTTTCCATCATATTCTGCTGGAAAATTACACCAGGGTCATTAGGTTTCATTCAGCATCCGTAAATATGTGGATATTAGTTTAAGTGTCTCGTTGTCTAAATGAGCGCAGAAACAATACGTTGATTTAACATTTAATAAATGCTGACTGACGGAAAACTAATAATGAATTATTTTTTTTATCTATATTTTTAATATAGTAGATTTTTTTATTATCACAGCCTGGGATATGTATATTTATGCACATACTTAAAGAAAATAATTTAATAGTATTATCATTAATTTATGATTCATTCATAGATTAAAAATCGTTTAATATTATACTAATTTAATAGATTATGGAGGTAAAATAATTTGGCACAGAATAAAAACTACAAATTCATTAAAAACTCAATCAGTTTCCAGAAATCTCTCTTATTTATTATCTTGATCCGATTCTGCTGCACGCATCAAACTCTTCGTGGCGCTGACCTGTCCGTCCACCTGACGGAGACACTGACTCATCAGGATTAAAGCGAGGACACAGAGACAGAGGACCACAACACATCTGCCTCAGCCACAGAGACACAGATATCACTAACACACCGTCAATCTGAGGACATCAGAGTCTCTGATTCATTTATAAAAATGTCCGTTTGTCTGCGGCGGCGTTAAGTTTGACCTTTTCCCACATTCAGTCACATTCAGTCACGTTAATCAGCTGCCGGGTCAGACGAGTCAAAGCTTATTTTCACCAGGAAGTGACGGGTAAGCAGCTTAACTGCCACCGCACATTCAGAGACAGACGGAGGACACAGAACTGAAGACAAAAAAATTAAATAAAAATACTGACATGATAAATGATGCTGAAGAAGTTTTATTATTATTATTATAATTTATTTTATTATTCTGTAATTTTATTTATTTATTTTTTTTGCAGCTGATGTTTTCTTAATTTCTAATTCTGGTGATTTTATGCCAAATAAAAAACAATTACAGGGCTCAAATATTACTCCAAAAGTCTTTGTCAGGGTAAAGAAACGAGGGGTCGATACTAATACCGATTATTAGTAGTTAATGAGAAAAAAAAAACCGATATTTGGATTTTGTTTAATCAAAACTAAAACATCACATACAGTTAAAATTCACGAAAACTTTCTTTAAAAAAGTCGACTGAAAATTTAAATAAAATTTAAAAAAACAAAAATCTTTTTTTTGCACTTTTTAATTAATGAATTTTATCTGCGATCATTAAAATAAAACTCTGATGCAGATAATCGGCAAAATGTTAAATATCGGCACCAATAATCGTCCAGGCCGATAATCTGTCGACTCCTAACAGAATCAACTCTTTGTCCATCATGGACACTGAAACACTCCACTGAGTTTTAATTTGAGCCAAACCCTCAAACATTTCCTCCTAAAAGTGACCCACAGTGATGTCAGCCGCCTGAAAACAGCCCTGCAGCCTCTGTGGGCGTGTAAACCAGTGTGTCCAGTTAAAGCTGAGCAACGTCCAGGACAGAGAGGGTTAAGAGGAACTGGGAGGGCGAGAGCCACCAAATCCAAACAAACAGGAGAAGCAGAGCACGGCGCAGCTACAACACAATGAGGTCATGGTCCCATTTAAGAGCAGAGCGATCCTCCCACTGAGGCTGAAGACAGACAGCGGACTGACGGGAGGACAGCAGGGGAGGACAGCAGGGGAGGACAGCAGGGGAGGACAGCAGGGGAGGACAGCAGGAGAGGACAAAGACAGCAGCTTTTTTTCAAAATAACAGCGAGGATTCAAGATGCCGATGTGCAACAAAAACACACAAAATAACTCGGTTAACCCTTTGGAACCTGAGAGAATTGACCTGACGTCCTTCATAACCCCGGAAAGACACCAACGAGCAACTTAAAAAGGAATCGACCCAAAAATTATCAGGATTAAAAAAAAAAAATACAAGAAAATTACCTTAAAGATTAATAATTATATAATAATACAGGCTATACATAATAATTTTCTAAATCTACTAATTTCTTGCACTTTGTTGAACATTTCCTGGGAAGAAGGCAAAGAGCAACAGCAGAATAAATAGCACACAAATGATCAAGAAATTAGCAAAAAAATACCTCAAAAAAGCTAAAGAATTTGATTAAAAAAAAGTTTAAAATGACCTGTAAAAGTTCTTTAAAAATTATAATAATTTTGGAACACAATTTAAAAAAATTAAAAAATAATTTTGCAAATCAAAAAAATTATTTCAATTTGTGGAACATTTCTTATCAAGTTGCTCAAGTTTTTGACAATAATCACAACACTTTGCATTTTACATTTTAACATTTTATCATTATTATTATTATTATTATTATTAAATACTTGTTCAAGGAGTCTGAAAGCAGAGAAAGAAAAGTGATGGCATTCCAGGTTTCAAAGGGTTAAACTGCAGCATGCTGCTCGACTGAAAAGCATTTTTTCACTATCATCATGTAATGAAACATGTTTTATGCTGTTGAATAAAAGCCTTTATTACTGGTGCCACTGCAGGTACTGGCAGTGCAAACATGTTGCTTTTAGAGGTAAACTTTGATGCCTTCAAAGTCGACTGGGAAGAAATAAAGAAGTATAGACATTTGACTGAATATTTAAGGATTAATTAAATGTCATATCTCCATACTGCACTTGTTGTGTGAAGACGACGAGCATTAAAAGCAGAAGAGACTCGGCGTTAAAACCAGAGCTGCTGGGAAACTCTGGAAAAAGCAGAACAGAGAATAAAAAGTGACGACAGAAAAAGACGAGCTCAGAGATAAAGTTTGATCTTCGTCTCCGTTCAGAAAAAAACGCTGGAGTTTTAAGTTTAGTCTGCGTGTGTGTGTGAGACCGAAACAGCGTTTTCTTTCTTCAGACTTTTATCAAACACACCTGCAGCATTCCTGCCTTTGTCAAACACCGTCACACTCGCCTGCATCCACTGTCTGTAAATACATGACATCACCGTGTGTGTGTGTGTGTGTGTGTGTGAGTGTGTGTGTGTGTGTGCAGACAAAACACGCCAAGCTCGGCTAAATACACCCTGAAGCTGCGGACGGTGTGTGTGTGTGTGTGTGTGTGTGTGTTTGTGTGTAGACTAAACACACGGTGGTTTGTCTGTGCTGACTACATCTAACCTACATTTTAAAGGACAATAAAGACATTTGTGTCTCTGCGTTTGCTTCCTCTGAGCGATGTCCCGTGTGTTTAAAGTGACCAAAGTAAAGGACGTTTCATTTAAATATTAACAGCAGAGTTTTTGCTCGTTATTTTGCTGCGTTCATGTGATGTCAAAAGGTCGTGTTTTCTGAGCTTTGAGGTGCTAAAGTGAGAACGTGGAAGCTACAACGGAGATGGGCTGCTTTTTAAAGCATTTAAATAAGATTTTAATCACTTTATTCATATTTTTATATCTTTTATATTCTATATTCTATAGTTTTATTTATTTTTGTATTTAATGTAGGTCATTCTACATGGTCAACATTAATGCAATATTGCACTTTACATGAGCTCAAAAACTGATATTTAATACGTGAATTAATAAAAAAGTTTCTGACCAAACATATTTATGCATTTATGACATCAAGTCGTGTTCTAAAATAATTATGACTGTCAAGCAATTAAAAACATAATCCAATTAATTACATGCTCTGTGATTACTTCATCTCATTGATGAAGGCGTGCAGCTCCTGCATTGTCAACAGCACGGTCCTGCACGTATTTTGGCAGGCGGCGTGTCTGCTCTGACCTGTTAACACGGCGCCGCTGCTACAGGCGTGGAGGTGATGTTTCAGACACAGACCACGCTTAATCAGCGTTAATTATCTACTCTGTGATTAATAAATCGAAATGAACGTTACCGGTGTCAGTATTGTGGCCCGGCTGCTGCAGACTTCAGTTTGCTCGCTCGCTGCAGATAACGGATGCAGATACTAAAATGTGACACTACTGAAAGTAAATGGTAGCTACTCGGAACAAAATAAACAAATGCATCATTTTTACGGCCAATTATTGACGCTGTTTACATGCTTTCTGCCCTGAAATGTCACGCTAACGTCACAACTCAGTAACTCCGGTATCATCGAAATTTCCCAATTTTCCACTCGTAATTTCGACTTTGAAGGACCGTTCATGTGCTCAAAACTCGTAGATTCGGTAGAGATAATATATTTACGAGAAGTGCATGAAGGTCCTCTCCCAGTCTGACGTGAAAATCTATTCTTTCTATCCATTATTTTATTATGAAAAATATTTTTGTTAATGCTTTGTTTTCACGTCTGATATTTTACTGAAAAGGTCTTTACATTTTTTTTTGTCTTTTTTTAATCTTATTTGGTACTTACTATTATACAGACAATTGAGATACATTTCTGAGACTGATATATCACTGAATTTATCAAACTGTGATCTAAAACAAAATAACTTTGTTCATGTAACTTTCTTTATCAAATATTATGACAATAATTCTCAAACTTTGGTTGAAATCAGAACATAAGCTCATTTTTGGTCTCTTTTTCCTTCTGTATATACCTAGTGTCCATTACTCCCTCCCTCCCTCTCTGTTACTTCCTGTTGAGTCCGCGGGGGGAAGTCGAGATCGACCACACCTTTCCTCCCAGCATTCCTGCACTGACGGGTACGCTCCCCTGCACGTATAACGCCACATTAATGTGCAGAAACAAGTGGACGCGCTCACACCTTTCCTCTATAAGACAATCCTCGGATAATAGACAGAAACACTTGTCCTCTGAGGTGGACATTCCTGAGTTAATGGACGCTCAGCAGCAGAGACGATGCAGCCGTGTTTCAGCGCCAAATACTAGATTAACTAAAACACAGCTGTCTATTGGTGTCATGTGCACCTGGACGACCTCAAGGCTGAAAAACATACCTGTGTTTTTTAAATTTGTCTCCGTCATGTTATTTGAAGTTGGAGCACCAAAATTTGGCCGATGGTTTATTGTAAAAATAGGCACAGTTCATAAAATTTAAATATTTGCGCAGAATTTGATCAACGTGTCTTGTTTGTAAGAATCAATTCAGTGTTTAAGTTCCCCATAAATCACCATAATCCGTTTGCTAATATGTTCACACAGGAAATGCAGCCCAACGTGCTTTACAAAGAATTTACACACATCAGGTGCAAAGACATAATAAAACCTGCATGTAAAAATAAAATCAGAATAGAAGGCATCTTCACATGGTTAAAAACCACTTGATAAAACTAGTAAATGTAAGATAAAAATAAGGATAAAAATAAAATGCACAAAATGCATAACATAGGACAGAAAATAAAACTCACTAAGATAATATTTATTCAAATAAAGCTAAAAATAGTGTATAAAATGCATAAAATCAAGGCAAATACAACATTTCACCCTAGTTAAAGGCTAAAGTGAAGAGATATGTTTTTAGTTTTCTTTTAATAGGTGGCTTCTCTGATCTTTGGGGCATAACTGACAAACGCTGCATCCCCGATTTTCTTCTGGCTGTTTTTGGGAACCTCAGTTAAAGCAGCCGCAGATGATCACAGAGTTTGTGACGGCGAGTGAGGAACGCGAGAGTTAGTGATGTAACTTTAAAAACAGTCAGCCTTTTCTTTAAAAGAGAAGAAAGGAGAAAAATGATGCTTTTGTCTTTGCAAACAAAGAAGTGAAACCTGCAGACTAAACTCGCTGCACCGCAGAGACAAGAAGCCGACCTCGACACCGTGATGTAAACCGAAGTTTAAACTGACATCAGCCTGCAGGGCCGTCTCTGAGAGCACAGCACGACGAAAACACACACAGTTACGGTTCAGGAGTCTGAGAGGAGACCACGAGGAGGTCTGGGTGGTCCTCTGTAGAGACCTTCACCAACAGCAGCGAAGAGGAGGTGAAAGAAGGAAGACGAGGAGGAGGATACGCACAGTTAGAAAAAAGAGGAGGAAAAAAGGGAGGAAAATGTGATGATATATGAGGAAGGAAGAGAAAATTTTGACGACTTCTGAAGAAAAGTTTTTTCACTTTTTTTTTTTACATTTTGTTTTATTTTGACTAATTTTGGTGATTGGTGTTCTCCAAAAAAAGCGATTTCTTTTTAAATTTAATTTTATCTCTTTATTTATTTTTTACTTTTTGTTCATTTTTAAAGAAAACATTCCTTCAAATCCTGCAGGCCTGTGGGTATGAAAGGCCTGTGCCTCTTTATAAACACAGGTTACTGTTGGATTTTCAAATTTTGGACTATTCTTGAACACCTGTTATTATGCAGGGCTGTGAAACAAAATTCCATGAAATTTCAAAAACAATTTCAGGGTATAATCAGTTTTCCAAAATTTGTCCAGGGCCTGGAACTTGCTATTTGCACATTCCATGACTTTTAATGACCGTATGAACCCTGTGATTTGGCTGCTTTAGAGATAAATATAACATTTAAAACCTGACGCTGTCCAGCTACGCTGTTTAAACCGCGAGCTGAGAAATGTTCTCATTAAACTGAAAAACGGCCTCATAAAAGATAAAAAATCTATGAAAAATAAAACAAAAAAGGCACTGAACACACAAACTTCATGATTATCAGTTTTTCCTGAAGTCAAATGATTGCAAAACACACACAGTGAAAAAAAGTCTTTGCACTAATTTGAAGGATTGAGCAACAGGCCCAGAGGTGTGTGTGTGTGTGTGTGTGTGTGTGTGTGTGTGTGTGTGTGTGTGTGTGTGTGTGTTATGTGGGTAGTGAGTAAGCATGTGTGGGCTGAGATTATGAAACTTGGGCCGTGACCTTGGAGGGAAGAATAAAGGTGTGTGTGTGTGTGTGTGTGTGTGTGTGTGTGTGTGTGTGTGTGTGTGTGTGTGTGCGTGTGTGTGTGTGCGTGTGTGTTTGGGTGCCAACAATAAGCCAGACTTCCTGTGGTTTTCAGAGAGCTGAACACCAGCGGGGATCAAAGATGATTGTTTTCATAAGGTAATAACCTGTTTTTCATCATTTAGTCCACAAAAAAAGTCAGAAAGAAGAAGAAATCTTCAAACAACAGTCTAAAACACAAGGATAATTATTTTACAACAGAATAAAGCAGAGAAAAACAGAAAATATTCTCATTTAAGAGGCTGGAGGTCAAGACTGTTTGGATTATTAAAATAAGTATTTAAAAAATCTAATTTGTTGTTGACAACCCAATATTTTCACCTGTTGCAACCCTATTTTCTCAATAAATTGTTAAAATATAAAAAAAAAAAAAAGTGAAAAATTAAAATCAAACTTCTTATCTTGACATGTTTAAATGTCTTGTTTTGTACTTAACTTTAAACTTAATTTGATTTTTCTTTATGTATTAAAGTGTATAATGAAAATCTGAATCTGATCAACACATGAAAACTCATTTATTCATCAACAGATCAGAAAATCTGCAAATATTCACACTGAGATGCTAAAACCAGAGTTTTGTCATTTTTATTAAAAATGATCTAATTGGTTAAAATATTATCAAAATTATTTAGATTTTTTCTTCCTGCTAGCTGATAAATTGAGTAGTGGCCTAATATCATCTTCTATTAGCACTGTTTTTGATTATGTTATATATGAAGAGAGGGAGTTGTCGTTACTGTTATAGTTCCCATCAGATTTTTACTTGTTAGGTTAGAAAAAAATGTAAAATAATCTAAGAATTTTCTGAATAATGAATAGACACGTACATGGTGCTATAGCACAAAATAATAGTCCAAAAAAGTTATTTTTTTCTAAAATCAAACTAATGTGAATGTGTTTGGGGCTCAAACTTGTTGCATTTATTTACAGACCTAATAATGAGCGGAAAAGTACATTAAGGACACGACACGTACAATCACACCTGTGGAGGTGGCTCAATACTTCAAAACTCACTGACTCAAACATGATGTCATACGATTAATGTTTTACAAAACTACAGATGATCCCAAACCAGTTTTCCAAAGTCTTACATCATCAGCTTTCATGTGAAAAACCAAGCCTCGTTAAAAGTTATTCAATGACACGGTTCAACTTTTAGAAGCCATAAAGAGACTAAATATAATTTAGAGAAACTGAGCCAAAGAAAACTCAAGTAAACACACAAAAGTCCAGTAAAGAGGGATAATAAGAGCACAGTTTAGTCCCATTAACAGCCTCCATGATTCAGATATGAAGCAACAGACGCAGCCCGTCACCATCAGTCATATCTGACAGCCTGATTACTAAATGACCCTCGGACACGCCTAAATGAGACTCACTCTGCGGGACGCTCAGACACTGCCAGCACACATTAATGCATGAGTCTGTAACACTTTACAGGACAAACGCCAAAGCATCTCACATATTAATTCATATTTATACTCCCGTGGACCAATGTTTGTCATCCTCTCGAGAAAAGGGCAAGAAACTGTTGTTACAAGGAACATTACAGACCAGGAAATATTAATAGTAGAATTAATATTACACTCGTACCACTCTGCACGCAAAATACGCTGTTCACGAATGAAAAGCGCCTAAAACACACCAAAAAGTCCACACAATACTCCCATATTTTAAGCAGTGCTCCTGGTTCATGTGAAAAAGCAGAAATGAGTGTTAAATTACATAACGTGGCATCAGAGAGCTACACATCGTTTCTGTGAGACCATGAACACAATGAGGACGTCAAAGGCAGGTGTGTCTGTTCGGGGCCCGATAATGGAAACAATACCTGTGAGATGTGCTGCTCTGACTCTGTGTGTGTGTGTGTGTGTGTGTGTGTGTGTGTGTGTGTGTGTGTGTGTGTGTGTGTGTGTGTGTAATGATGACAACAATGTCACTGTGGTCACATCTGTAACAGTGGAAAACCCCTTTAAAAAGAGCCCAAACACACACACACACACACACACACACACACACACACACACACACACACACACACACACACACACACACACACACCAGGTTCGCCAAAACAGACCGAGTGATATCCAACCACCGTGAGCCAAATCTGATGTTCAAAACCACCGCACGCATCAACATTATGATCAGCCTGCATGTCCACAACCCGCAGAGCTTCACTGTGTGTGTGTGTGTGTGTGTGTGTGTGTGTGTGTGTGTGTGTGTGTGTGTGTGTGTATAAATTAAGATTATTGCTCCGTTTTAAGTGTCACATGAAACATCCAGTGACACAGGGTGGATGATGGGTTATTTTGCACGCAGCTCTGTCAGTGTGTACACCATCATTATGTGTGAAGCCTGGCATTATGCGTATTATGGTGTGATGAAAGAGGTGTTGGGAATGCCATTAACTGTAATAACACCGTTTCCAGTTATTTTTGAACATGTTACACCAAGAAGAGAGCCTGAATACATTGCCTTAAAATGACATAATGTTAAAACACTAGCAGAGTTTTTCCATTTTCGTTGTTTTGCACAATAAAAAAAAGTCGTAACTTTAAAGCTCTGTGTATGAAGAGCTGAATAATTTTTTATTTTAAAGTCATGACTCAGCTGGTCCTTGTCTACTGCTACGCTTTCAAAGCGAGCGCCAGATATAAATGGAAACACGGCGTCCGATGAAAATTGAGCTCACGCCTGCAGCCAGTAAGGACAGCTCTTTGTCTGCTTCAAATCCAAAATGTTTTCATACTGGTACAGTATACCTAAATCTTTTGAAGAGAATAACTCTGATCCTCTCATCAACCCAGAAAGTAAACAAACTCTCCCCTGTACTGAAATTTGATCTCTTTCATGTTGCCGATGGCAGCCGCCTCAGCTCGGCAATAAATCAAACACAACCTGTTGGACACTTGTTGCTCCTGTGGTAAGTTAACAAACATCATTTTATACTAATCATGCTGTAATGGTGCTTATTTATAATGCAGTTTGTGTTGGATTTAACTCCACGGTAGGCTACTTTACAAATTGCCAGAGCGTGACACCATGACAAATGTCGATTTGTATTAATAAAACCGTTTTAGGCTCATACAGCGGACCGGACCACCAAAAACGGACACAGACCTTGATTGACATCTCATGTGATGTTTATTCTGAAGTTGGAGGCTTAAAAAAAAGCAAATAAGCCCTGATATCGTCAACAGAGTACATTAAAATAAAAGCACGCCCAAGGTTTAGAGTAAAATATAAAAAATATAAAACACCACACGTTTCTGATTGCCGCTTCTCTGAATCTTTAACCTTAGGACCTATTTCCTTTAAATAATCTTAAACAGCATGATGAACACTGTGGTATTAACCAGCTGGCACCAGACATCAGTACAAAGCCAGAAAGATGTTAGACAGATGCTACATTTTTTTGGTTTATATTATATTAATCACGCGGTCATATTGCATATCACTAATGCTAATACTGATTCAGTGCTGTGGTAGGCTACTTTAAAACTGCCAGATCATGACATGATGAAAAAGTCCGTAAAGACGGTTTGCATAAATCAAACCAAACTGTACTGAGCGGGACATGTCAATCAATAGTAAATTCATGTCTTCCACTAACTGACCACGTTGAATAAGGACAGAAACATTGCTCACACTTTAACCTTCAGCATTTCCAAAAACAGCGACCTTTGGCCCAAAACAACCACAACACCAAGTGCAACACCACACATGACCCCTCCTTGATATGAAAACCTCCAAAAACCTCCATAGAAGGTGATCTTCAACACATCAACACACTTTAAATGACCCTGCCTCGTCATTTATCATCATTAAACTCTCACTTTCTCCTCTGCACATCAAACGGAGCCCCAAACCACCTCAAAGCTCGTGTGGTTTGGTGATAATGGTCGGCCCCAGAGATCACAGCAGCTCTAAAATGCTCCCAGATGAGCTTCAGAGTGAGGACTGGTATGTGACGGGCGGCTTACAGAGACCCACCGACACACACACTTCATTACTGATCACATAAACACAGAGGAGGCTTCAATAATTACACATGTTCAGCAGCTGAATCTGAACGTCTTCACTTCGAGAGAGGGATAATAGATGTTTCACTACTTTCATTAAAAAAGAGTGAAATAAATCAGAAAGAAAATACTGTATTCTGAATTAAAAATATTTATTCTACATCCTTGGTATTGGGTTTAACCCTTTGAAACCTTTGCAAATTGTCCTGATTCCTCTCAAGAACACAAGAGGAAGGAAACCAGTAACTTTAGAGGAATAATGAAAAGATAAAGATAAATAAAAGAAAGGAAAAGTTAAAAAAAAAAACAAAAAAAAACAAGGAAATGACCTGAAAATAAAAAATAGAAAAATATAATTTTTAATAACATAATTTTAAATACATATTTATAATAATTACAAATACTGTTTTTTGTTGTTATTGTTAATTTTCCATTTTTTTCTCCTGTCTTTTCTTTTTCAAGTCATTTCTCTTGTCACCTTTTATTAATTTCATGCGATTTATGGGTATTTTCCTGCCAGACTGCTCATTGCCTTATTTTTTTCAAAAAAAGTTTTCAAAATAAGGCAAACTAATCTGTTTTGGTTTCAGTGGTTTACATGTTTGTGAAAGGCATCTGAACACAAGACAACTGAGGTCGATCCAGGTTTTTACAGGGTTAATATCTATGTTACCATATTTGCAAGAAGTGCAAAGAAGTCTGAACAAATACATTCAAAAACAAATATTGTCGAGCGCAATAAAGAGGAAAAGAAAAAGGGACAAAATTAGAAAACACCATATTTATGGAGGTTTCTTCTCTAAATCCATAGTTCAATGAAGACTGTGCTGTCAGGTTTGACATCAGGGGAAATACCCACATACCGATCCCTGATTTATATCTGACATACTGTAATTAGCTTATTTCTGGAGGCTGTGAAAATGCACAGAAGTCCTGATATTTTTTAAGAAAATACAATCATATTAA
>NC_142197.1:1210000-1277500 GCF_026936395.1 Plectropomus leopardus | reverse complement strand
AAACTTTTTCAAAACATTGCGTTTATTCCAAACCAGTTCCAGGCCTGGAAAACAGTTTCTGTTTTTATAGCTTTTCCAGGACTTTCATGACCATGGGAACCCTGTAAAACCCACCAAATGATATGAGTATTTTGGACATTAATTCTGCAGTAGGCCTGTGCATCACAGCATTTATGTTATAACCTATCCATTTTTCTTCTAAAAATTATCAAATTAATGTCAAACACCTCAGACAATTGCAAACTGTGATACACAAGCTAAAAACCTTCTAAAAACAGATGGAAAAACACTCCAGAAATGCTCAAGTGATGCACGACGAACCGTGTTAGTTTGCAGGTAAAAGAACGAACAAAGTCTGCAGAAGTTTGCTCAAACAGTGAGCTGTTTGCTGATGGCACTGGAGTTTTACCGAGTGTGAGAGAAAAAGAGAGACAGAAATAGAAGCGGCGATAAGATCTGGATCAGTCTACCACCGTGGCAGTCAGTCTGTCTATCAGCCACCCTTGGAGATAAAAACCATGAGGTACTTTTCCCACAGCGACCGATAAGGAAGTTAAACTCTTAGCTCAACAGCAGAGAATGAACTCACTTTGGCATCACAAAGAAATTCCCATTAACAGAAAAACTTATCACGAAGCACAACTGGTCAAACTGGATACAAAAAAAGGACTCAATGTGTCCGAAAACAAACAAATGACATCATGGAAAACTCACCTGTGGAGGCCTGCAGGGCGCCGTGAACGGGCAACACGCAAACAACTTCCCATTATCAGCGCACACATGGTGTCATTCGCTTCATTTAAAGGACAAACACAAACTGCACCTTGTTTGTTTTACTGGGAACACTGGTGTCATTTTTTATAAGGGAACATGACAGTTGACTGTATGAGGAAACATCACTTCCTCTAACAGACGGAGCAAACATTAATGCTGCAGCGGCAACCATAAGCTGATTCAAATACTGGTAAGTGACTGATGCACCGTTAATGGGAACCAGTGAGGGAGCGACGGGGTTAATGCTTCATGACATACAAAGATCATCTCTCAAATGCCCTCAAAGCCAGCGATTTCTAATCTTTTTCAAATGGTATATTGAACAACTGTGAAAATGTAAATTTGGAGTCAGGTTTTTATTTTTAAACCTCTAAATCAGTGACAATCAACTTATGGCCCGCGGGCCAAATCTGGCCCCGAAAGGATGCCGAATGGCCCCCAAAACCATTTTCTAATTCACAATAAAAATAAAGTGATCGACACTGTGAATAGTTTTTGTACTTTTACACACCCCCAACAGAGGACACAGCTGAGACACTAAAATCTTAAGAAATGCCCTAAAATACAAGAAAGGTCTTAAAATTTGACAAATATTCTAAAATCCTATAAATTCAAGAGACATCATTAAATCGTAGAAACGTCCCAAAATCTACACATGTCCTAAAAACAATAAACATGCTAAAATCCTAGAACTCTTAAAATTGGAGAAATGTCCTAAAATCCAAGAAACGTCCTGAAATCCAAGAAGCGTCAAGAAGTGTGAGGACGGAGGGAGTTTCGGAAAGTTAGGAGGTACAGAGCAGATATACAGCTCGGCTCTTTTCTTCAGGAAACATTTACTAAAATATAAACTAAAGAAATTCATTAAGATAAAATTAACAAATACAGGGTGGAAATAGGAACTGATAAAATGCATTATGAACTCTGTTACAGGTGCATAAAAAGTGTGGATCAGCAAAACTGAATTTTTTTTTTTAATGTATCCCTGTTTTGTTTTGTTTTTTTAGAAAGGTCAGCTCCAGTTACTCTACATATTAACTTATTAGTGATCAGCTGACACTGCTGAGTGAAGAACCAACTGCTGACGTCTTTCCATTAAACAGACACAACACCGGCGCTGTGAGAGCAAACGACATTAAATGTTCTGTACCGAGAAAACCACAGCTGTGCACGCCCGACTCACACTGCAGCAGCACACTGTAAAACCACAGCATATGGACTTCATTCAGCTGCCAATTATTATAACATTTAGTGCAGATTCCCCCAAGTTGGCTCATTAGATACCTTTTTGGTGAAGGGGTTTCTCTATAACAGTTAAAATGTGTCCCGTGTGAATACATTTCTTAATGCTGCTGTCAGAAATAAAACCGACTCAGCGTCAGTGCAATCAGCCAAAACATCTCGTCTGAAAGATGATGAGTACGACCACAATAAGCCGACAGTCTGCGAGGATGATCTGAAGATGAGTGCTTCAGCTGTCCAGTGTGTGTGTGTGTGTGTGTGTCCTGGGGGTTGGGTGGGATTACCCTTTTTTCATGAGACACACAGACCCGCCGGTCAGCGTGACATTTCCCGACAGAAACACCATTCACACACTGAGAAGGTGGACAAGTGGGCGAGCAGGGGGCAAGAATGTGTGTGTGTGTGTGTGTGTGTGTGTGTGTGTGTATAGAAAATGGGCATGATGCAACAGTGCCCACAGACTGTATGAGTGTGTATTTGTACAGTGTGTGTGTGTGTGTGTGTGTAGGGGATATAGAGATAAATCCTCATCTGTTCAGACAGTTACATCTAATTTCCCTGTTTAACCCTCCAGAATCAGTTTATTATCCGTCCATCCGTCCATCTGTCTCTCTGTTTGTCCTCCGTCTCTCTGTTTCCACTCGAGCTTATTAAACTTCACTGTTCATACAGCACACACTGAAATGTCTCCTCTCTCCAAGGACACACTGTAATTAAAATCCAGCTGGTATCACACACATTCGTCACTTTATCAAGTCAAAAGTAACGTTAACATCAGTGTGATGTTACAGCGTGAAAACAAAGTCCTGAAATCCAAAAACAACTTTAGCACATATAGTAAAGTAATTGACACTGTGACTTGTTTTTGTACTTTTAGCATATATAAGGTGTCAGAGTGACTAAAACAGCATCACAATAGAGCCCCCACACCCTCTGACACAGGTCCTAGCTTAGACTCTAATGTCCTAAAGTCCGAGAAATGTCCTAAAATCCGACACACACCCTACACAGAAAACCCTGCATGCACAGCGAAACATGTCACTAACTGAACAAAGAACACGGACTGGAGCCTGTCCAATGCATGCACCGTGTTTATTGACGATATTATCAGCTAATTTGATCTTATCACGGATAGAGCGACGGTCCTATATTGCCCAATAACGAGTTAATTTTTCATCTGTGAAACTGTAAAGCTATAAAAATGAGGGAAGACTGACAGGACAATTTGGTCTTTGCCTATTGACACAGTATGATACACATGTTGTTCATACAGTTTGAATACAGTCAATAAACTGTATAATGTTAGTAAAGATAAATGAAAGACCAATTAATCACTTATGAAAAATACTGAACACATAATGGAAATCTTTATTATTTGCAGCATGGTGTTTGTTCAAATGTTTTGTGATTGACTGCAGCGTGCATCATTAAGATTTACTCGTATGTTTACGTGCTGTTTGAGAGTTTTCTTCCATCTTTAAATGACCCCTCGTCGCAGTGGGTGAACTGGGATTTGCTGACACAACATTTTTAGTTTCATTTCTGCTGCCAGCTCCACTACAGTCACCACATTCTCAGAATTTCACAAACTCAGCCAGCTGCAGTATTTTAGATAATCCACTACTGCAGTAAAAGTACATGTCAGTGGTAAACATAAATATGCATGCACTCTCACTATAACCTCCTATTTTTCCAATAGAAGCCCAGTAATTTCATACAGCAGTCACACACATTTTTCCCAAAGGACATGTCTCTCCTCTAGCTGTAATTACTGCTGGCATGTGGGAAACCAGGGTCCCATTTCAGGTCGGGAGCCACAGTTTAAATCACCGCAGGTCACGACCTCTCTGACAGCACTGTATGGACCACATTGTGCATCCACACGTGCACACACGCACACACCGCCATGAGGAATGAGGACCTGTGTGAAGGGTCTGTTATAGAAAACTGAGGGGTCGTGCATTATTGCTGCAGAGCGTGCACAGAAAATAAAGTGACTGACTGTGAATAGTTTTTGTCCTTTTAGTCTCTATAAAGGTGTCAGAGACATAAAACAGCATCAAAATAGAGCTTGTTGATCAAAAATAGAGCCAGAGGAGGATCCCCCACACCCCTGACAGAGGACACAGCTGAGACACTGATGTCCTAAAATACTAGAAATGTCCCAAATTCTTAGAAATGTCCAAATATCCTAGAAATGTCCCAGAATCTTAGAATCATCCTAAAAGCTTTCAAACGTGGTGAAATCCTAGAAACATCCTAAAATCATACAGTCATTAAATCCAAGAAATGTTGTGAAATCTTAAAAAAAAAAGGAAAAAAATCATACGAATGTCCCAAAATTCTGGAAAAGAATCCTACAAACGTCCTTAAGTCCTAGAAATGTCTTAAAATCCGAGAAACGTCCTAAAATCCTAGAAAAATCCTATAAATGTCCTAAAATCCTAAAACCCTCTAAAATCCTCCAAAAAATCCTAAAATCCTAAATGTCCCAGTTGTAACTACAGCTGGCATTTAGGAAACCATCGTACAGGAGCCAGGGTCCCATCTCAGGTCGGGAGCCACAGTTTAAATCACCGCAGGTCACGACCTCTCTTACAGCACTGTATGGACCACATTGTGAATCCAGTCACACGCACACACACACGCACATGCACATGCACATGAGGACCTGTGTAAAGGGCCTGTTATGGAAAACTGAGGGGTCATGCATCGCTGCAGTCTGCACGAAATCCACGTCACAGACACACACACACACACACACACACAAAGTGGGCAGAGAAGAAGAATGGCTCGATTCTGTTACAGTGTGCTGAAAGTGTGGAACAAACCAGCTGTGTTTGCACGACTGAGAGTGCGTGTTCGAGTGCGTGTTCGAGTGCGTGTTCGAGTGCGTGTTCGAGTGCATCAGTGTGACAGAGAGACACTTGGAGTCTGCAGCGGGCTTTAGTCAAAGACCTGAAGACTCACTGACCTAATTTTTTAAATTCCAGACATGATAAAGCTGAATGTCTTTGGTTTTAACTCGGTCTAGACCTAATTCTCTCAGTCTGCAGGCGAAGACGGACTTCACAAACAAAAAGAAATCTGAAATCTCGGCTGGAATGCATCCTTTTATTTATTTGTTAATTATTAACATATTAAGTGTTAAGTTTTCTAACCCTTTGAAAGCTTCAGGTGCCTTTCATAAGGATTTTAAAAATTAAATTGGTAAGATTTCTTTCAAAAACATGGGAAAAAGGCAACATGCAACTTGGTAAGAAATGTTCCACAAATTGCAATAAATTAGGAGATTTAGACATTTATTTTAAAATAGCTATGGGAAAATGTATTTTATGTTGCAAAATAATTATAATTTTCAAACATTTTATTCACAAGTCATTTTCTTGTTTCCTTTTAACTTTTTTTTTTTAAACAAATTCTCAGGTAATTTATTTTGTATTTCTTTAAAATACAAATTTTTGTCATTGATTCTGTCGTTGCTCTTCCCATTTTTCAAAGAAACCAAGCCAGTTTGCTTAGGTTTCAAAGATTTAAACTCAGGAATGAGGCCAAACTGGGTCACAAGGTTGGAGTTGTGTTGTGCTCATGTGAGTCCCTGGAGGTAATTACCACTGGCCAGCTGATCAAAGTCTCCTACTTCTGTATTTGGATTTTTTTTCCCTTATTGTTGTTGTTGATTCCGTACTATATCTATCATCCCTTCATATGCAACCCCTTCAAATTAAATATAACTGAAATACAAGGCCTTCATCACTAATGCAAGTAGTGCAGCATTGGGGGAGACTTGACTCTTATTGTCAAATACAATGTAGGTTAACCCTGACAACTGCCAAGAGGGGATTAAACCACAGACTGGTTGCAAATATTCCAACAATGGTGTCCCACACTTGCTGAACAATTCTGCCAACGTAATGTTTCCACGCTGACATGCAAGCCATTGTCATATGTGAAACATAAAAAAATACCACTTTACAAATCCGTAGGATACTCTGCTAAATTCGGCGTACAAAACTTTGTGAGAAAATCACCAAGTTTTCAACGGACTCTGCTGTCTCCACCGTGGATTTGGTAGGGCGAGGATAATAACCAAATTTAAAAGTTATAATTGTTTGAAATTGGTGTGTTTCTTATTCTGCATATACGCCGTATTCAAGAATGACTGTTAAAGAACTGCAAATGAGCTTTAGTTTATTTCTACTGCACATGTGCTTTTGCTAGCAAGCGAAACAATATTGATTTGACAGATTCTTCAATGAAGTTCTGAACTCCACCGTGGATTTTGATGGGCGAAGGTGGCAGGACAACAGGTGAACCAACTCTAACAGAGGCAACTGTTTGAAATGGGTGGGTTTTTTTTGTAAGACTGGCCGTAAGCCGAATTCAAGTATGACTACTCAAGAATTGTTAATGAGCTTTAGTTTGTCTCTACCTCTTACGTGCTTTCGCATGCTAACTAAAGATCATTGATTTGACAGATTCTTCAGTGAGGTTCTGAAATATACTGTGCATTTAAATGGACGAAGGTGGCAGCATAACAGGTGAACCAACTTTAGAAGTGGTAATTTTTTGTAATGGGTGTGTTTTTGTACTAGTGGATGATAGCCGAATTAAAGTGTGGCTACTATAGAATTTCACACTGGCTTGAGTTTATTTCTACTCCATCTGTGAATTTGCTAGTGAGCGATTACATATTAATGTGGCTGAGTCTTAAATGAAGTTCTGAAAAACGCCCATTTCTGAATGACAAAGCCGGGCTTTTAGAGTTGGTCTACCACTTTACATTTCACAAACAGCTCACATGGAGGTTATCTAGAAATATATATCATGTTTACCTTGCTCACTGTGACTTTTCCGGACGGTTTTTTGAAGAAAGAGGTCCTGGCGGTGAAAAAGTACTCTTCGGAGTCCTCCTCCAGACTACTGTAACCACTGCTCATCGTGCTATTCCACGTCATTTGCGGAGAAAAGCCCTCGACTCAAATTCGGCCGCATCAAAAAACCCCAAAATGAACAGTTGTTGGTTTGAAACGAACCCCAAAGGACGTTAATCACCGTCTGTTTGTCCGGTTTCCTCTTTAAAATCCTCCCAGCGGGTCCCTTCCTCTGTCCCGTCACTCGCTTTACTCCACCGGCATGGCCCCAAAACTCACTTCAACGTTTCCATTTTTCGAAACAAAAACGTAATTATCACCTGCTACGAATAAAAAAGGTCCAATAACTTTAAGTAATTCGTCAATTTCGAAAGAAATACCGTGGAAAATCCCACGCAAAACTCCGGTGGACCGACGCCTTCTCCCGTTACTCTGTTGAATGGATGTTCCAACTTATCTGACAGCGAGGCTACAGTAAGGCACCGCCCACTACCAGCAATAAACCAATAAGATGTATGACACTAAAAGAAGCCACGCCCAATGCAACTCGGTAGCCAATCAGCGCTTTGATCACAAATTTGAGTTATTTATGTTGAAGATAAGAAAAAATTAAATAATTGATAATTAATTGAAATAATTTAATATTTAACGATACATTATAAAAGAATGAATAATATAAACTTTGATAATTTAATTTTTTTTTAATTAATTAATTAATCAAATAATGCAGATTGACTCATTAAAACATGAACAAAACAAGTGTGGTGACCAATGAAAATATATAATTGTCTTGACTACATATCAGCATATATTTATGTGACCATTTCCTTTTCTCTATCTCTCCCCAGAATGCTGGTATGTTTCTGTTTCTTAACCTTTAGTTTTGTTCGCTCTTTTTTGTTGCACCCTTTGGGTTATATACATTTTTGAAATTTTTTCCTTCAAAAACATAACAAAAAGCAATGTGGCAATGACAAAAACAGAATTATTCTAAATATCTTTTTCTCTTTACCTTTTTTCTTTTTCTTTTTTAATTTTTTAAAATTTATTTTTACTTATTTTTCTGCACTTTTTACTAATTTCTTGCTAATTTTTGGGTAAGTTCTTTCATTGCTCATTGCCCTTTCCTCATGTTTCTGAAAGAAATCAAGATGATTTGCTGAGGTTTTAAAGGGTTAAACCTTGAAACTTGTGAAAGGCACCTAAAAGCAGCACCGTGTATCAGTCTATGGGTGGTTAAAGTTGTTATTTTTTGACATTTATCAGGCAAATTAAGAGTTTCGAAACTCCATAATACACAATATTTGTTTCTGGATTTTTTGTTTCTAGTCCAAAGTAGATGTTTACATCAGCGGTTTTATTTCTCATCAGTAAACTCTCAGCAAATTTACTGACTTCTACTTGAAAATACCGTATGGTTTTAGTGGTCTGTTGTGCACAATAGTAAAACATAAACTGGGCAATTTTCAGGCCTGTAAATCAGTGCAGCTCCCCTCTATTGTTTTGGCTCATAAACAGCAGAAATAGACTCAATACCAAATGGAAAAAAGACCAGAAGAAGCATGAAAGTTCATTCTTTGTCTCGGTCACAGTTTGGAAAGTCGATCACAGTCCATTTTAACAGTAAAATACAGATTTTCTGTGCAGATGGAGTTATTATGAACAATGGATTGAGATCATATCACGACTGCTGGTGTTACAACAACAAACAAAGACTGTGTGAAATGACTGAAGTTCCACATTTCACCTCAGTATAACAATATCCTGTATCTCAGCGTGTTTTCGTCAGTGCTAAAACACAGAGAGCAGATTATTCAAACATGCAGCATTTTACCCGTCTGCACCTCCTGCTGACATCTGAGGCGCTCGGAGGCAAAATGAGAGGTTTCTCTCTCCTCACCGGTCGCCCTCAAACCTCACTGAACTCAAAACAAAGCTCGAAAAACACACAGACGACAAGAAGTTTCCCCACATTCCTAAAAATGCAGGGTCAAAGGTCACTTACAGGAGAAGAGCAGCAAAATGCAAAACGTCTCACCTCGATCAACAGACAGCAGACTAACGCTAACTTTCGGAGCTTTTTCCTCTGCAACATGCTTTTCCTACCACTGTGTGCATCGAGTAAACTAAAAATACAGACACCAAAGGCATTTAATAGCTGCTGCTGGACTGACGCACTTTGTGTGTGTGTGTGTGTGTGTGTGTGTGTGTGTGTGTGTGTGTGTGTGTGTGTGTTTAATTGCTAAGGCCAGAGTATGCACCCTCCTCATTGGGTGGAACAGCGTTTGAACGTTTCCAGGAGGTCTTAATGCTGGTGGTCTGTCAGTGGGAGGTAATGTTTGATTGTATCTTCATTCAATTTTAAATGATGAATACAACTTTTTTGATTCTTTAATGCAGTGAGACTCAACTTGAAACCTGCATGCCAAATCTGGCCCCTGATAGGGCCCCTGGTGGCCCCCCGATAAGGTGTCAGAGTGCTTAAAACAGCATCAAAAAATAGAATCATAGAAACATTTTGAATTCCTAGAAATGTCCTAAAGTCCTTGAAATGTCCTAAAATCCTAGAAATGTCCTAAAAAGCCGTAAATGTCCTGAAATGGGGCTGCTGTGAGTGGCCCCTGGCCTCCTGTCATTTTCCAAGCGTGGTCCCTGAGCAAAGCGAGCTTCCCGGTCGAACAGTTTTTACCTGCAGTTAGCATTTTAATGAGCACAGAGCTGAAGCGCTCCCGTCCACAAAGACGTAATTACCTCTTTTTGGCTCCGTTCTTTTTGCTGGAGATGACTGTGTGATTAGCAGGAGCCCTCGGGGGCCTCGTTAATGGTCCGTTTGTTTTGGCTTCAGTCTCTACAAACATTCGCTCTGCTTCTAACTCACCAGATGAACCTGACACGAGGCCTCAGGCGAGAAGACGTAAGTCACGATCCACTAAAAAGACAAACCAACACAGTGAAAGCAGCGTTTGGATGATATTCATATTAAATCAATACGCTACAAAAACAACAGTATTAATCTGTTTATCTGAGATGTTTTTTGGGATCATGCAAATGTCTGCTGGACAATGGGAGGCTCAGAATATAATCAGCCAAACCCAAATGAGAAGTCTGACTGTGGTGCGGTTTGGTGGTTTTGGTGCAGTTCGACTGAAGAAGATGAGAATTTTGCCGCAAGATATTCTGAGTAAGACGTCAGATTTAGCGTTTCTCCAGAATCGTACTTGTCAGGGTGGAGCAGGCAGACTATAAAACAACACAAACAACTCTTCCCTTCAAGTTTTGCTCTTATGCACTAATCGTACACATAACCTACGAAAAGTTATGCACCAGAATTCATACATAACCAACACGTTCTCATCTCACGTCGTCACCTGTTGCCACTTTGCAGTGGACTTCTGCATCTCCGGATTACGCTGTCGTCATCCTTCTGCGTCTGCTGTTGACGTTCCAGGATGCTGCTACCGTGACGTCAACACAAGCACATGGTGGGACGCTGCACGCAGCTATGTTTACGCAACAAAAGCACAACCAAGGATCTCCCGCTGAAAGCACCGCAAAAGTGGCGACTTCACAATGAGAACGCGCTGATTTAGCCAAGGTAAAATAAGACAAAACTTAAGACAAAAATAAGACAAAAAGGGCCAGTATCCACATGTTAAGTCAGTATAGTGACCTCCACAGCTGAAAGTTATAAATAAGGAACCAATTATTAACCCTTAGGGCCACTTTAACATTTCATACATTTATATAATTTTCTACTTTTATTGAGTGCATTTTTAACCAACATCAGTCCCAATCATAAATATCAAATATTCATACGTTTTTGGAATTTTAACCCTTTAAATGCCAGGTTTTTATTATGATGCCACTATGTTTATATAGCATGTATTTCCTGCATATGCCAAATATGGTCAAAATGACCTCATCAGGTGGAAAATAGTCAAAATGACAAATTCAGAGTCAAAAGCCCAGAATGACACCCAGAAATAATACAAGTCCTGTTTTTCTGCTCTGATGGCTGTGGGATCAAAAATGTCAGTTTGAATGGGTTTCAATGGAGCATTTTTGGACCTGAACAGTCTGAATGTAACTATTTAGTTTCCACAGTGTATTTTAGACTTATTGTAGGAGCTGAGCTGCAAATTCACTGATTACACTCAAATACACAATCTGGACCACATTTAGGACACATGCATCAACACACACACAATTTTCACAACATCAATGAAAAGAGCGTAAAATGCAACAAACAGTACCTGCGTTTTTTTTAAAACTTTTTTTCATGTTTTTTCGTCTGCTTATTCACATTTTGTTTTTATGCACACTAAAATGAACTAAACCTGCTCGCTGACATACTGCAGCTATAGGACATGTTTTATTCAGTGTGTTCCTAATAATGTTAAATCCAAATGCCTGGAAGCAGAAATGCACCTATAGTGCCTGAACGCTGCCATCATACAGCATCATAAAAACATAAATAAGAAATAAAAAACACACTGAAACTCTATAACACCGTATGTTCACCCTGAGGCCGCCTGCTGAGTTCATGTGGTCGTTAAATGGATCAGAGTTTATGTTTTCAGCACCTCTCCAGAGACAGTTAACAGAGATGCACCTCCTGTTTCCAGCTGATCCCAGGACCGTGTTTCTGACAACATGCAAAGATTTTTAACATCATATGTTCATATAACAGCTCACCCAGCTGCAAATGAAGGCCTAAAACCATCAGCAGATCAGGTTGAGCTGCAGGGTGAACTCTACGCTGCATCTGCGCTAAATCAAGCCGAACCCACTCATACAGAGCAGCGCTGGAAACAACCAGAGGACGGGCTGGGAGATTTTTAGACCCACAGGCTCTAATTTAAAAGCAGCAGAGTTAGAAGAGGGACCAAAAATAACTGTAGCACATCTGGTGCAGCCAAACCACCATCATGTCATTTAAAATACCATACAAATGCAGCCAAAACACAGTGATAAGCCGCCAAAACATGGACTGAACTGTCCAGAGTCATAAAGACGGAGGACAGAGACACAGATACACACTTTAAGGAACACTTCACCTCACAACAATCAGCATTTTTATATTAGTTACTTCTACTGCATTAACACTACATTTGCAAGGAAAACTTCTCTTATCTAAACTTATCTCACGCCTTCACCTTTAATAAAGAATCCAAAAAAGAAGTGCCAATAATGGTGCTAAAATACCAGAAATGTTCTAAAATCCTAGAAATGTCCTATAATCCTAGAAACGTTGTAATTTTCTAGAAAAGCCCTAAAAACATAGAAACGTCATAAAATCCTAGAATATCCTATAATCCTAGAACGTCATTAAGTTCAAGAAATGTCCTAAAATCTTAGAAGTGTCCTAAAATCCTAAAAACTCTGTAAAATCCTAGAAGCATCCGGAAATCCTATAAATGCCCTAAAATCCCAGAAATATCTGAAATCCCATCCTCAAATCCTAGAAATGACCTAAAATCCTAGAAATGCCCTGGAAATGTTTCCAAAAGTACTGAAAACATCCTAAAATCCTAGAAACGTCCTAAAATCCTAGAACTGTTCGACAGTCCTGCCCAAATCGTCGGGCTGTAAATTGAGTCTCACAGTTCTGAGGCGTACAGTGGACACATCGTCTTTGTGGTTATATTTAGGTTTTTCGGGGGTTATCCCGGCTACGTGTTGGACATGTAAACATCGTGTATGAGCCTTTATTCAGAGGTGGTCGGGTGGGGTCGGGTAGAGTCCACTCTCTCCCTCTCAGTCCGGGTTTAATCTGCCGTCCGCTCTCTTTGGCTCGGAGCCCGTCGGGTTAAACATTACTGAGATTCCAGCGCGGCAGCTCCGCACTAACATGCAGACTGTGCTCACACGAGGACACAGTCAACAGCAGGGACGATTCAAAGATTCAAAGATTCAAACTTTCACACAACACCAACATGCGTCTGCTGTTCTCAAGCATCAAACAAACAAGACTCACTCAAGACTAACTCATATAATTACATTTTTGAAAAAAAAAACAAACAAAAAAAACAGTGCAGCAAAAAATAGTGAGACTGTCCTGTAAACGTTAGAGTTGGGATTTTTTTTTTTTTAATTTTTAGATAAATTAATGTTCCTTCATGGCCTCAAAAAAGGCAATAAGCAACTTGGTTAAAAAGTTCCACAAATGGCATGGAATTAGTACATTTATAAATTTAGTTATAAAAAGTTATATATTAAGATATTAAGAGTGTTATATTTTTTAAATTAATATATTATTATTATTATTATTATTATTTTACTTCCCTGTTTTTTGTTTATTTGTTGGTTTATTTTTTTTCTTTTGTGCTAATTTTAGTGCACTTGTTAAATAATTTCTTGCCAAATTTTTGTGTCATTTCTTTTTTTTGTTGAGCATTGCCTTTTTCTCATGTTTTTAAAATAAATTAGGCGATTTTTTCCCCCAGGTTTCAAAGAATTAAATAATTGAAATGGATCCCAAATGTCTGACTTTTTACGAATAAATGAATGTACCGGCGTTTCGTGTCTTGCAGGCACACTTTGTTCACGCTGTTGTGTCGACTGCTTTGGTTGCTCTGTGTTTAATTAAAAACAGTAAGTTGTACAGTTGGACGTGTTTGAGTCTCCTGTGAAGTCTGTTTTTGCTCTCGCTGTGTTTCTGCAGCTGCAGCTCTGCTTCAACATTAATCCAGTTTCAAAGCAGCGTCAGCCTCCGACACGCCTCAGCTCCACCTGACGGCTCCACGTTTCCCCGGTGATGAGACAGGAACAACAACACAACATCAAAGCATCAGATCCGGGTGTGAAGATGAATTTCATCTTAATCTCGCATCAAAATCACGTCCATGTCTTTGAAGCTCTGCTGTGATTAGTTTGATTTATCTACGAATCCCCCTCAGATTACAGTTAACAGTTTGAGTTTGTGCAATTTGTGGAATATTTCTTACCAAGTTGCTTTTTTGCCTTTTTATATGCTATTTTGAAAGAAAACAAACAAATATATTCAGAGCTCAAAGGTTGTGAAAAGCGTCTGAAATCAGTACAAGAAAAGTCATGTTAATTAGGTGATGTCTGGTTTTTTATTTTACTTTTGGGTGATTTGTTTTTTTTTCTTTAAAAAAAGTTTGTAATTTTTTTTCTTTTTTGCGATTATTTTTTCCTTTAAACATTTTGGTAGTTTAAAAAAAATTGGCAATTTTTTTCTTTCCATTTTTTTGGCAGATTCTTTTCAACTTTTAGTAATTTTAGGGGGTCTTAAAAAGTTTTTGACTTTTTTTGTGTCTTGACTTTTTTGGTGATTTAACAGAAATGGTAATTTTTCTTTCTTAAAACTTTATTGTGATTATTTTTTCTCTTCAAACTTTTTTGTGTTTTTTTTTCTTTTAACATTTTGGCTATTTTTTTGCTTTAATTTTTTTGGAAAATACTTGCATATGGTCTTGCATATGCGAAGCGATCGTGGTGAAGTTTTCTGATTCTGAACTCGACAAGCTGAACTCAAACATGTTGGTTGCGGCGTCGGGAGGATCGACGATGAATGAGTGTGGAGAGCGAGAAGTCACGAGATGTTAAAGGTCACGTGAAAGGTGAAACTCCGAGGAATTTGACACATTTAGAAACTCAAATACTGACAGAGAGACAGAGGGACAGAGGGACAGAAAGACAGAGAGACAAAGAGACAGAGACAGAGGGACAGAGGGACAGAAAGACAGAGAGACAGAGACAGAGGGAGAGACAGACAGAGAGACAGAGAGACAGAGACAGAGGGACAGAGGGACAGAAAGACAGAGAGACAGAGAGACAGAGACAGAGACAGAGAGACAGAAAGACAGAGAGACAAAGACAGAGAGACAGAGAGACAGAGACAGAGAGACAGAGGGACAGAAAGACAGAGAGACAGAGACAGAGACAGAGACAGAGACAGAGACAGAGAGACAGAGAGACAGAGACAGAGAGACAGAGGGACAGAAAGACAGAGAGACAGAGACAGAGACAGAGACAGAGACAGAGACAGAGAGACAGAGAGACAGAGACAGAGACAGAGAGACAGAGACAGAGAGACAGAGACAGAGAGACAGAAAGAGAGACAGACAGAAAGACAGAGAGACAGAGGGACAGAAAGACAGAGACAGAGAGACAGAGAGACAGACAGAAAGACAGAGAGACAGAGGGACAGAAAGACAGAGACAGAGAGACAGAGAGACAGAGACAGAGAGAGAGACAGACAGAAAGACAGAGAGACAGAGAGACAGAAAGACAGAGAGACAGAGACAGAGGGACAGAGGGAGGGTGTTAACAGTTTTCCCCTCGGGCTCCGATGACCTCACTGTGCAAAGATGCTGTTACCTGTGCAGGTAAGTGTGTGTGTGTGTGTGTGTGTGTGTGTGTGTGTGTGTGTGTGTGTGTGTGTGTGTGTGTGTGTGTGTGTGTATGTGTGTGTGCTCTAATTGAAAGGCAGTAATGAGACAGAGATAGCCGTTGTTGGAGTGTTTTAAAACTACTTTAAACGTGGGAACCAAACGTAGCGAGTGTGTTCTGGGGAAATGTTTTACAGCTGCACAGTTCGCTCTCTCTGGATGTGGTATCTTCCCCAAAATCTCAGTTTAAATTACAGGGATCATCTTGACAACAAACAGCAATAAATAAGTAGATAAATTAAAGAATTTTGTCACTGAAAATGAAGACAGAGAAAAAAAAGAGAAACTGCACTTTGGTCTGGGTTTGTACGGTCATGGAAAACCCTGGAAAGTCATGGAATCTGCAAAAAGCAGTTTTTGCCAAAATCTTTTCTTAAAAAAAATCAACAAAGTTGTTTACAGGAAGAAAAAATATTCTCTCTAAAAATCACCCAAAAATGTTCAAGAAAAAAAAACTGGCAAAATGTTTTCATTAAAAATCACCAAAACACTTTAGAGGAAGAAAAAATGCTGTTTATCATTTTTGTTGATTTTAAAAGAAAAAAATTCTTTTAAATCATTTTTTAAAAGAATTAACAGAAAAAGAAAGAAAAGTTATATGTGTCTCCCCTAAGACACAAATAAAAACATACGTCCCTCCCCAGTGCTTAATAAATTATTTGGCATGCCTCCCGTTGGCGTCACACCCTCTTCCTTCATAAATAACGAACAGTCCCTAAGTGACAGCTCAGTATTCAGTTGTGATGCTGGAGCCTCAGACGCCCGCGCCCACTGATGCCACTGCCTGAAGTGCTGAGCAGAGGCAGGAGACAGGAAACAGCAGGAGTCCTGCAGCGCGCTGCGGGGCCCCGGTCGTCCTGACACCGGTGAGGACGAGTGTGTGTCCTTTGTTTTGGTGTTTCAGGTGTTGAATATCCTACCTGAGCTGTGTTGCCTCGGGGACCGTGAACCTGATCCACAAATCACATGAAAGCAGCTGCGTCCCTGCAGATTTCTCCATCTGCAGGTCGTGCCGTGTATTTTTGGTTTGGGATACTGATGTAGATTATTCTGCGTGTATTTTGTGTTTATTTTGTGTTCCCATTTTTCACCCTGACAGACAAAACAGTGAGTGTGTGCTGATCAAAGAGGACCACAGGCAGCCTCGCTGTATCACATCATCACAGACAGACAGACAGTTAACAGGTGCCAAGCTATTAAAAGCAAAAATGATCATAAGAAAAAACAACGTAACTTCACACTCTGCTCAGGACGCCAATACTCCACTACATCTGTCATAGACAATAATGATCTGCAAGTAAATTAATATTAATTCTGTAAATATCAGAACCTTCAGTGCAGTTAAATGTGCTCCAGCTGCTGGTTATAAATAGAGACAGAGAGGAGGGAAACCCCCCCCCCCCGGTGTCTGTGTGACTCTGTGTCAGATATATCTTATCACAGAGGGCGGTATCAGCTTACAAACAATAAACTGTGAGCTCATATCAAGCCCCTGCATGCACATTACAGCCCAAGTCTGCAGGAAACGTGCTGACAGGATGGATTTTAAAAAGTTTCCAGGCCCCCAAAATGACTTAATCCAGCCCTGGCAGAGACGCGCTGCAGGTTAAATTCAACACACCTCACTTTTTTTTAAGTGTTTATGTCCCGCTCTACAAAGTGCACATTATAGCGAGTACTTTCAGACTGAGTTTTACGGCTGTGGGGTCATTCAGAGGAAATTGCCCTTTTATAAGAAAAAATAACATTATTTTTCGCTGAATGCTGAATTAAATTACTGAAAATCTAACAGGATGAAGGGAAGCAGCTGGACGGACTCACACAGACCAGAGGAACTGTTCTGCAGCGACAGCACAATAACACACACACACACACACACACACACACAGACACACACACACACACACACAGACACACACACACACACACACACACACACACACACACACACACACACACACACACACACACACACACACACACACACACACACACACACACACACACACACACACACACACACACACACACACACACACACAGTGTAATTCAATTCAAAGAGATTTATTGGCGTGATAAAATATTCTTACCCTGCCAACACAATCTCTCTCCCTCCCTCTGCCATCTCGCCTTCTTACACAGACTCATTTTAAAAAAATAATCTTAATATCAATAAATACAAAATATTAGATTGCTAAACCCTTTGAAAACTGAGCAACTTGGATTGATTTCTTTCAAAAACATAGAGATAAGGAAATCGCCAGTTTAACAAGAAATTACCCAAAATGAGTAAAAAAAAAAAAAAATAATAATAATATTAATAATATCAAGTTGGGCCTACAAGAATATTATCTAAAAATTAGCAAATAATTCTAAAAAAAGTGAGGTCAACAAAAAAGTTGCAAAAATTAAATAGATAATTAAAAATGACCAAATGTTAGGTGGCATTCAAGAAAATAAAAAAAGCAAAAACAAACAAACAAGCAAAAAAGTTAGGCCCCCTAACCTGAAAATGAGCCAAAATAAAAAAAGTTAGGCCTACGATAAAATTACCTGAACTTTTGCACACACATACAAAATAATAAAATAAAAAAAAAGATAGACATATAAGAAAACTTACTGAAAAGTAGCCAAAAAAGTAACAAAAACTTACAAAAAATAACAGAAAATTTGCTAAGTAAAAAAACAGCACATTAAAAAGTTCTAAAAATACAAGAATAAAAATACATTTTAATAAATATTTTTTCTTTAACATAATTTCAAATTAATATTTAACTAATTATGAATATACAAATAAGTTTTCTCGATAATTTTCCCTTGTTTTATTTTTTTAAAAAACAACAACTTTATAATGATGTTATTTTCTTGTCATCTGTCACAAATTTCCAGCAAATTTTTTGGACATTTCTTGGCAAGTACCTCATTGCCTTCTTCGCATGTTTTGGAAATCAAAACAATGTGTACAGAATTCAAAGGATTAACCTCTCGTTAAAGGTGTCTGAAGGCAGTACAGACACATGATCCAGCTGTCAAAGGGTTAACTAGAGAATTTAGGGAGTTTTATTATGAGAATAAAATGAAATGTTCAGTTTTGTTTGTCCTCTGTCTGCTTTTTCAGTCTGAGGTCTGTCAGCGTGCATTCAGCCGGTGGTGTGCGTGTGTGCGTGTGTGTGTGTGTGTGTGTGTGTGTGTGTGTGTGTGTGTTATTTTTCTGACAGTGAGGTCAGTGTGTCTCTGCTCTGTATGAATGCTGAATATGTGTCATTTACAGCGAGCTTTCACCCGTCCGCTCGCTATCTGAGCCTCAGATTGACCGCCTGGATAAGGACGGGATCCAAGATAAGAGCAAACAAACATACAATGTATACACACACACACACACACACACACACACACACACACACACACACACACACACACACACACACACACACACAGGAGTGCTGTGCAGTGTCCCGCCCTGATACTGATCTGTTTCCCTTTGAACTTCCCTGGAACTGAGCAGAAAAATTACTTGGGAGTTCAGTTTACCTCCAGACACACGGTTACAGACTCCAGTACACGTGCACAGAATTAAAGTGGTTTTATTTTATGACTTTTCATGAATGTGGCCACAGACCTGCAGACAAAGCTGAAAACACATCCTTTTCGAGTGTTTTAATACACACCGAGCTGACGTTTTCCTCAGCCGACAAGTGAGGATTTTTTTAAAAAAATGTGTAAAAACACCAATCTGATGTTGGATAAAGAAATCTGTGCTTTAAAAACGCCGACACACAGCTGTAAACTGGATATTATTTGTTATTATTATTATTTGATATTATTTGGTTTTTTTTGCACATTTCAGCCAAAAAGGCCATTCAAAGTGCTCTACAGAATAGAGATAAAGTGTGAAAGACACGCATTTTAAAATGACATTTAAATAGAATTTATAAAGCCATTAAGCCTTTAAAACCTCAATGGACATCAGTTTGTCTTGTGCTGCATTCAGCATTCACAATCTTAAAACCTTTTAAAACTGGAGCCAAAAGGTTGAATTCTTTTCAAAAATGGGAAAAGGTGATGAGAGAATTGCAAGAAACTGACATAAAGGTGACAAGAACACAACCTGAAAATAATGTTTCAAAAAGGAGAGAGAGCAAGAGACAGAGAAAGATATAAAGCTAAAAAATAATATAAAAATGTCCAACTATATTTGTGATTATTAGAATTATATATAGAAAATATGTTACAGAATATATATCTTTTTAAAATTATTATTTTATTTCATTCCCTTTTTTTCTGCACAGGTTTCAAAGGGTTAAAAAGTTAAATGATTGAAATAAAAAAACGAGATAAAATGTACTAAAGGAGTTACAAAATACATGAATAAAAGTTACAATGCAATGTAAGAAATTAATAAATATTGGATTTTACAAAAGGCAGTGACAAAAACTCTTGAGGCGTGATTTCTAAAGAACTGAGAGCTGCAGCTTTCAGTTATTTGGTGCACAAAAACTAAACGCTGCTTCATAGGAGCACGTGCAAATACAGAGACAGGTTTACTGGGTCATCTCGGTGACTTTTACCCTCAGAATCACCTCTAATGAAACCTGAAACGTGGGCTGATGTCAGAGAGCTGCTCTGACTTTTGACCTATAAAGCTGCGCCTAAGACCAACACCTGCTGATGTCAGTCGCCTGTATTTAAAGTGGAAATAAACACGTTTGATTGAACAGTGTAATGACTGCAGAATATTTAAAGCTGCAGGAGAACATACACTTATGATGTCGCTGTTTATCATATATAGACCACACCGTGTAAATTTCATGCATGTCGGATGATCTTTGTCACATAGGGCTGACTTCCTGTTGTCAGTAGGTGGCGCTGTGACTGTGGCTCAGTATCGTGAAGTACATGTGTTCAGGCCTGGATTCTCACCCAGCATGTGAAATCTGGGGCAGACTGAGCTATCTAAAGTCAAGTTACAACAGTTTCCATACGATGAAATATCAAAATTTGGCACTTGTTATGGTGACATCGTATGAAAAAAATTCATAATCTTTACAATAAAGAATCATCAAGGTCCCAAATTTCAGGTGGATCTGGTTAACTTGGTGAGAGGAGTAAAATCAATGTAGGCTATAAAACATTTAATTTTTTGTTGCCAGTAGGTGGTGCTATAAACATAATTAAAGATAATGTACAAAAACTTTTCTCAAATGGATTCAGATGTAGGTTAACTGTAAGTTACCTACATCTGAAGAGACAGAGAAGAGACAGAGACTCCTCGGAGGTGTCGTGGGCTCAGCGGGCTCTAACTCAGCTATAAAACGTGTTTGCTGCTCTGTTGAACATGTCGGGACACGTTAGGTGCCAAAAAATGAAGGAAATCAATGGGGCTGGTTTGGTCTCTAAGCCGTCGGCTGGTGTCCTGTTTTTGCAACAGGCAGCTGATGATGGGGGAGCTTTTGTCTGTCAGACCTGCATCTGACCGACGAGTTAATCCGTCACAATCCACAAAGATTACAGTGTTTTTCTGCCCGCCACAACTCAGCGCTGGCACTGCCTGCCAGTCGCTTTGTGTCTCTGTGTTTTCTGTTTTAACAAGCTGAGGATGAAATTATGAAAATCTTAATATTTGTGTAGCTGAAGGTTTTGCGACACCATCATGTCTCTTAAAGAAACTGTAAATTACAGTTTTGCTTAAAATACAACGTTAATCTATAATATATATAAATAATCTGAATATCAAATTATAAATATATCTATTTGCACTTTGCTGAACAGTTCTGGTGAAGTTCTCATGTTGTCAAAGAAATCAAACCAAGTTTTGCTCAGTTTTTTGGAGGTTTAAATACTTTGTGAGGGCGTCTGAACGCAGCACGAGAAAAGTGATGCTGATCCAGGTTTCAAAGGGTTAAGTTATTTTGTGCGTGCATCTTTCTGTCTGTCTCTTTCTTTTTGTGGTTTAACGTAAACACATTTTATCTCAGCGAGTTTTGATTCCTGCTGCTGTTTGGCAGGTGAGCCTCCGCCCAGTTTGTGTTTGAGTTGTCACAATGGGCGGCTGATTAGAGGACTGTTGGAGAGGACGGATGAAGAGAGATACCGAGGAAGAGGAAGAGAGGGATGATAAGCAGATGCTGATAAATGATGTTTGTTTACAGGAACGACAAACCAGATGTTTGATAGTGAGGAGATGGTTTAAGGACGGCCACAAATTCAGGACTATTTAAAAAAAGGATCTTTAAGATGGCGAAGGTTTAGTGTCTTTGTAGACTGGACCGAAAAAAGACAATTTAAAAAAGAAATAAAAATGTCCCCTCGTTTTTAAACTTTTTGGTGATAAAATAAAAACACTTGCTTTTTAGTAGATTTTTAATGGGTTTTTTTTTCTATAAAACTTTTTGGCATTTATTTTCTTCAAACTTTTTTAAAGTTGATGATTTGTTTTTCTTTTTAAAATTTTTGGTGAATTTAATAGTAAACATGCTTTCAAACCTGCACACCTTCCAAAATAAGAATTGCCCTAGAGACATTTTTCCTTTAGCTTTTTTTTTTTTTTTTTTAAATCTAAATCTACAAATTTGTGAAACATTTATTACCAAGTAGCTCATTGCCGTTTTAATGTTTTAGTTTTAAGGAATCATAATTCACTCGGGGTTTAAAATGTATAAATCCTTGTGAAAGTCATCTGATAGCAGCACAAGGAAAGTGACATCACTCCGGGATTCAAAGGGTTGAACTTTGAAATGGATCAATTTGATCTGCGACATAACAGGAGGGTTAAAACACGCCTATCAGTCCAACCTTCCTCTTAACGACAGGTGACGTAACAGAGCCGAGCCATAAACTCAAAACATGAAGTAAAACCATCAACTAAGACTTCGGATTTGAACGAAAGTGAAAAGTCGTGTTTCTTAAAAACCGAGCGGCACACGAGAACATAAGAAACAAAATCAAGAGAAATAAATATTAAAAGAGGAGAGTGTGAACAAAGAGGACCAAAATGTTCCCACGCCGGAAAATGTTCTCTCCAGTTTTACTGCAGTTTTCCTTCCTGCTGTGTTTTCTTGTGAGTGTGTGTCGGTTATGAGTGTGTATTTACTGAAGTGTTACTGCGCCTCTGACCGAGCCAGAAGCTGTTAATGAGTGACCATAAAACCTCAGAGAGAAAACACATTAACATTCCTCCTGCTTTCCAAATTTACTTTTAAAAAACAGCTCTGCTCTCCTTTACTGCTTTTAGTATCTAAGTATCTTTTGAAAGAAATATTTGCACATTGACATCCATGTTTTCTGTCACCATTTATTCTGACTTCTGGAACTTTGTGTATTAGAGCAAACTACTTTCAGGAAGGAGGTAAAGAGTACTGTTTGTGTCACTGCTGTCAATGGGAGCTGAAATGTTCCTACTTTGTTGATATAATGAGTATGAATATAAAATAATAACAGCATGTGATGTTTTAAAAGATGTACAGTAAAATGCTAAAAGCCTCTTAAGTGAATAGAAACAGCCAACTGATGATCAATTTCATTCTAAGCAATTACAAGCCAAAAAATAAGAACTAATTGGCTGATTTTAGACAATAATGTGCAGGGGTGTTTCTAGGATTTGGGGTTTTTTTTTTTAAGTTTTTGTTTTTTCCTTTTTTTGTCCTTTAAATGCTTTGTGATTTAAAAAAAACATTTATCACTTTCTATTCCTCTAAAATATTTAGTGATTTAAAAAAGCTTATTTTTCTATGAACCTTTTTGGTGATTTGTTTTTCTTTAAAACTTTTTGTATTTATTTTCTTTAAAACTTTTTGGCATTTAGGTTTTTGTTATGTTTTTGGTTATTTTTTTAGTTTAGCTTAGTTTAACTTTTTTTTTCTCTCTGAAAATTTTTGATGATTTGTTTTTATCTTTATTTATTTATTGGTGAATTTAATATTACACATGCCTTCAAACTGGCACACCCTCAGAAATAAAAACTGCCAAAATTATACAATTTTTTAAAAAATGTTTTGGCCAGTATTTGCAAAGTTGCTCATTACCTTCTTCCTCTCATGTCTTTGAAAGAAATCAAGCCAATTTGTTCAGGTGTCAAAGAATTAATGTTCCTGCTGCACCAGTACAGTACTGGACTGTATACTGGTGCAGTAACTGTACTGGGAGACATTCCTGCAGTGAGGGTGACGGCAGTAATGTGACCTCGCGGTGTTAATGAGTCTCCATCAGAGCTGCAGAGAAAACATTCCTCTCCATCCGGACTCCACGTTTACTCTCCCTCCCTCTGTCCTCTTTGTTTTCCCTCCCTCTGCCTCTGTTTGGCTTTCCCAGCAGACAGGAAGTGGCGGACCCCGCCACCAGTTATTGTCTGTCAATCATTCATCGCCGCTCCTTCAGCCGGCCAATAACAGGAGAGCAGAGGAGGGTGAACTCTGAGTCGTACTGAGTGTCCGGAGGCTCAGGTCGTGGTTTTAAAGAGATAATATTCAGTTTACTGCTGGAGAGGTTCATTAATAACTCATTACTCATCAGTAATTCATAATGTCGTGTTTTTGACGCTATTTAGTGGAGTCAGATTCCCCAAAAACAGCAACTGCATCCTCATCTCTTATCGCCAAAATTCAGAAAAGGTCTATTTTGAATTGAATGACATACTACTACTACTACTACTACTAATAATAATAATAATAATAATAAAAATAATAGTAATTTATATATAAAAGTAACTATTTAACTAGAGCCTCCCTGAGTGACTCAGGAAAAATGCATGAAGTGTTATTTCCACATGATGTGTTCAAGGACTGTTGAAACTTTCAAATCTAACAATAATCTTGATAAATTACTTTTTTACAGTTTCTGGATACGATAAATTGTGTAATTTTGACATTTTTTATTTTGGTGGGCCAGCGGGTTTGAACGCTTGTTTTCTTAAAAAGAGAGAAACAAAATTTTAAGTAAAAAAGAAAAGTCAATATATCTTGAAATCAATCAAGGTTATTCTTTTTTTTTTTTTTAAAAAAAAAAAAAAATAACCAAAAAAAAAAAAACAAAAAACAACAAAAGTGCAAAAATAAATTTAATTTTTTTTCCAGTTTTTTTAAATCACCACAAACTTCAAAGGAAGAAGAAAATCACCCAAAAATTTTACAGGAAAAAATGGAAGCGCCAACTTAATTTTTTTTTTAATTACCAAACACTTGCCAACATTTTTAAAAATCTCCAAAAATTTCAAAAAATTTTTTTTTCCAAAATTGCCCAAATTTTTAAAAAGAAAAAAAATGCCAAAAAATTTGAAATAAAACATATGCCTTCCAGGAAGTCTCCCTTTAACTAGCAATCCAGTTTTTTATCAATAGAAGAATCTGAGGACAAACATAGCTTGGTACTGCAGTATCTGAGTACAAATATTTCAACAGGAGTACAAATATCTCAACTCTCTGGAGGTTCACTGTTCACTCTCCAGGGAAAATCATCACTTTCACAGAAACTCATGAGAGCCTCTGACTGTCTCATGGCTGCATATCATGTTATTATCTCTGACATTCAGCTTCTGGACGGTTTCTCCACCACAAACCACAGACAGACACATACACAGCGAGAAGCGTACGGAGACAGAGTCCGTCTTTCACATGTGTCAGCGCTTTTTTAAAAGAGCGGAGACACTGAGGCAGAAATACGGTGTCAAAAGTCTGCAGAAAGACACCGAAAGGAAACTTTAACTTGAAGGTGCTAAAACATATCACTCCGTCTATCAAACGTGTTGAGTTTATTTATTTATAAGCTGTTTTTTCCTAATATTTTCTCTGTGTTTTTTTATTCAGAAAAGCTGTGAGACGATACAATCTGTGCACTTACATTAAACATCTATACCGGGGAAGCTCAACTGGTTTTGTTTGGGGGCCAATTTTGCAAAATGAGAGGAGGCCAGGGGCCACTCACAGCAGCACCATACATGTTTCAAGGATTTTAGGACAGTTTAAGGATTTTTGGACATGGTTAGGATTGTAGGATATTTCTAGGATTTCAGAATATCTCTTGGATTTAAAGACATTTCTGGGATTTTAGGCCATTTCTCTGATTGTAGGACATTTTTAGGATCATAGGACCTTTCTCAGATTTTAGGACATTTCTGGGATTTAAGGATATTTCTCTGATTTTAAGATATTTGTGGAACAGATTTTAGAACATTTTTCAGATTTTAGAACATTTTTCAGATTTTAGTACATTTTTCAGATTTTATGACATTTCTAGGCTTTTAGCACATCCCTAGGATTTCAGGACATTTCTAGTATTTCAGGTAATTTTTTGGATTTTTTGACGTTTCTAGGATTTCAGCCACGGGCCATAACTTGCGTGTCCCTGGTCTATACAGCACATGTAAACAGACAGACATACTGACATGTCAGTGGGATGGTCTGACAGCTACATCTGCACACACACACCCTGACCCCGTCCAGCTGCAAACACAACTAAAATGATTTTTTCTGAAATAACTGAAGCAGCATGAAACCCACAGCACTGTAGTCAGCACTACTCAGCACTGTCAGTGTGTGTGTGTGTTTGTGTAAGTGTGTGTGTGTGTGTGCGTGTGTGTGTGTGTGTGTGTGTGTGTGTGCGTGTGTGTGTGTGTGTGTTTGAAATGTGCTGAGCTAAAAAACCACACCAGTGTTGACAAATGGAGGAGCCAAACCTCGTCTGCACTCAGTGACGACTGGAAATATTCAAACTGGTGTAACTGGCGGAGGAGGTGTAAACACTGAGGGGGTGAGAGCTGGATAACAGCGGCAGTAATTCACCTCGGGTCGACAAAATGTGAGACGGTAACACAGCCAGAAAAGTATCACCACAAAAACAGTCAACAACTGATGAAAATGACAAAAACAGTGTGAGATAGTGATTATCAGACATCAGAATAAGAAATATTGATCCTGGAGCTCTGATGCCAGCACGGAGAATTATCACAGGTAGAAATAAGCACCAACAACATGGGTTCTGTACAACACGCGTAATGTGAAGTATGTGTTTGCCTTATGCCTTTCTGTTTACATGTGGATTGTGTTTGTTTCTGTCGTTTTATTTATTGATTCCTCTGTGGAAGCAGAGAAATGTGAGCAGCACTTCGAGTCCAAGACAAAATTTCCCAAAGTGGACAATAAAGCGCATCGTATGGTATCGTGTCGTATGGTATCGTATCGTATTGTATAAGGTGGTGTGTGTTCGAGCAGTGAGTTAGACATTTTGACAAAAGTACTGACAAAAAACATGATTCAAATGTGTAGGAGTGTGGGATTGTGTGATACATCCTGTGACTGTTTCCTGTGAGTGAAATAACTCTGGATGACTGCACTAACATGCTGACACACACACACACACACACACACACACACACACACACACACACAGAGTTTAAATAATGTTGTATAATATTATAAAACAGTCTAATGTGGTTTGTAAAAACACTAACATGAACCAGACCTCCTACACACCCAGCTGTCTTCTAGGAATTTAAACCACTGACACACACACACACACACACACACACACACACACACACACACACACACACAGTAATCCATTCTTGGTGAGTGATGCATTATGGGTGTGTGTGTGTGTGTGTGGACGTGGGGTCCAACGTTTGACCGAAGCACAATGGAATTTAAAAACACACTAAAACACGTTACATCACACACTCACATCATCATCTGACCACGTTACACTCATCACATAATGTTTTTTTATTACCATTTAATTTGATTGTTTTGTTTTTGATCATCTATTAAATCTTTAAAACATCTGAAGCCAAAAAATGGATGTCTTGAGAAAGAGTCTTTTGTCCGCTCAACCTCAGAAACGACTGATTTACCATCATACCAGACAAATAAAAGCAGTGAATCTTAAGCTGAAAGTTGGTAACGTTGTGGTAATGCATTTTTGCTTCACAAATAAAGTTAAATGACTAATTGATTATCACAATAAATGCTTATTCATTTTCTGTTGATCAATAAATGTTTTAATCAGCTAACTACATTTTGATTTTGTATTTTATTCCTGTCACTTTACACACATCATCATAATGGTATTCATATACTTATTGTGTTTTATATTACGTTCATAAAATTTTCATTTCATTGTACTTAAATGCGTTTAGTTTTTTCTTACTGTTGTATATATTCATTGTAGAAAAAGTCTGCTACATAAGAAGTAGACATTATTCTGAAGACGATGTAGACAATACTTGATAGTTATTCTAATTATTTTGGCTGCACACTGCCAACCAAAGAGGTGTAAAAACAAACCAGAGACTTCACCAGTTTGACTACAGCGCTCTCTTTTGGTGATGGACCGTATTACAATAATGACCATCCAAGTTTTCAAAACTTAAAAGAAACAAAGAAAGAGAAATTTCCTTAATGATGATGTAAATGATCCTTAACCAGGTTCAACAATAAATATAATGACTGTCTGTGATGTTCTTAGTTTTGGCTGATAAAGTTTTGAGTATTTTTCTGCCACAATTAGTCTCTCTTCTCTCCCCTGACTGCTGGTTAATGCAACCTACCTTTACTTAAAATAAAAAAAAAATTAATTACATAAGAACTCCTCAAGAAAGTTTTTGGCAAGAAAAGGTTGCAATATCTTCAAATAAAATCTTTCTCTATGAGCAAATGGGGTGTTTATGCACTTTTTTTAACCCGTTGAAACCTAAGCAAATTGTTTTGATTTCTTTCAAAAACATAAGGGGAAGCATTAATCTACTTAACAGGACATGACTCAAAAGTTAGCAAAAACATTAAAAAAATTTTTTTTTTTAAAGTTACAAGAAATTGACCTAAAAACAAGCATAAAATAAGCCAGAAATCAAACAAGAAAAATGACCTAGAAAAGTGTTAATAAGATGCAGATGTGGATTTTGGCTTGGCCAAAAATATGCTTAAAATAACATATGTTTAAATCTGTTTTTTAGGTTTTTTTTGTGAGGAAGGTAATGAGTATTTTCAAGTTTAAAGGCTCAAGTCCAAGTGAGGTCACAAGTCATTTGTGTCCAAATTGAACTGAGTTTTGGGTCAAAAATCAACAAATCGGGAATTCAAGTCTGACTCGACAGTATTAACAAACCCTTTCTATGTGAATGACATGATAATTCAAATAAAGTAAAACATTTAACGCTGCTGCTTCAAACAATGTAAGAAAGAGGGAAACAGAAAATAAAGATGATGCACACACACACATGCGCACACGCACACACACACACACACAGAGTGCAGTGTGTACTCACATGTGGCGGTGTGTTGTTGTTGAGTTGGTCCTGATTGACGGGTGAAGCTGCAGGATGACAGTCGAGTGACACTCGGTCTCGACACGCAGCATGACACGCGTACTTACAACCTGCAGAGACATGAAATGATTCATAAATTCATTCGTGGATTATAAAACAAACAAAGTAAAAGACAGGAAGAGTTTTATCTCAGTGACACGTGTGAGGTACCTGCAGGTGTGCATGGAAACATGAATGTGTCTGTAACGTATATGCAAATAAGCCTCTGATATCGACCGTCAGGTGAAGCCAGAGTTACAGTTTGCAAATTAAATCCAACAACATGCAAAATATGACGGGAGCAAAATATGAAGGCGGAAAATCTTTCAAAACAAGGTCACTCAGGATTTGACCTACATATCACAAAAAAGTATGTTTTATTAGTTTAGGTTAGGAATTAGGTTTATTCAAAAGAAGCTTTTCAAATATAAGGACTTTTCCACAATATTTTGGTGTGTAACAAGCATAATAAACATAAGAAAAACAAAATACTGCAAAAGTTGCAAAGAATCATAAATACTGTATAAAAAAATAAACACAATACAAATACACACACACACATATATATATATATATATATATATATATATATATATATATATACACATATATTGACAAATACATTTTTGTAAATATTGTTTTTAAGAAAGAAAAGTCTATTTTTGTCTATTACTTGATCCATGGAAAACTTGGTACCAGCTTTTTTCAGCTTTTTTTGTTGTGTTTTGAGTAAATCAATGTAAACTGAAAATCAACAAACAGAAAACAGAAAACAAACAAACAAAAAACAACATATATATATATATATATATATATAACAATCTAATATATATATAACAATAACAATATATAACAATCTAATAAGATGAAATTAGATTTTTTAAGCAATTTTTCCCCTGAGTCTTTTTGCCTTGTTGTTGTTGTTTTCTTATATTTGTTTTTAAATTAATTTCTTCATAATTTCTTGATCATTTCTTCTTTCATTGCTCATTGTCTTCTTCACATGTTTTTAAAAGAAATCAAGCCCATTTGCTCTGGTATCACAGGGTTTAATTTCCTGGAGACATACCCTAACCATTTACCCTGACCTTAACCTAAAACTAATTTTCACCCAAAAATTTAAAAATTTACACTGAAATTTACTTGTGCTTTGTTCAGATAGGCGAGTCTCCACAATTTGACTTTGTGGACTATGTCCCCTTGACGCCAGCAATAGATGTACACTCACACACACTGATTCCAGCAGAAATGAAGTGCTGAAACACATAAGAGAGTGTTTCCTACCTGGAGACCTTTTTTTCACGTGCTGTCCGACTTTATCCGACAGTTTGCACATGGCTGCTCCCATCTCCCATCTTTATCTCACACTCATCCTCCTCTCTCACACACACACACGAACACACACACACAGCAGTAAATCATACACTGTCCCGTCTCTCTGCAGTGTTTCTCAGCCGCGTTCTGCTCTACGTTCAGCCTCTCCGACTTCAGATGCTGATTTGAGCCGGTGCTCTCTCTGTTTCCCTGTGTGTGTGTGTGTGTGTGTGTGTGTGTTGTTGTGCTGAGTGGGTGATTTAACAGTCAAATGGAGGCCACAGTGTGATGGACACACAGACAGCAGAGAGAGAGGACGGCTGCTGCTGCTGGGACTGCTGACTCAGTCGTCCACTCTCTCTCTCTCTCTCTCTCTCTCCGCTCTGTTTGTCTTCGGTCTCTTGCGTCTCTTGTTTTGACTGCTGTGTCCCCCCAGTTTCCTGCCGTCACTCGCCCTCCAGTCATCCGTTCACCCCGTCATCCTTTTCACAATGAAGCTGATCCACAGAGGAAGAAGACAAGAGCCTTCAACATCCATCCAAACATCCATCCGATGATGCACTGATACTCAACTAACAGACAAATCTGGCCCCTGACAGGGCCCCGGGCGGCCCCAGAGACCATTTTCTAATTGACAACAAAAATAAAGTGATTGACTCTGTGAATAGGTTTTGTCCTTTTAGTCTCCATAAGGTGTCAGAGACATAAAACAGCATCAAAATAGAGCTTGATGATCAAAAAAAGAGCCAGTGGAGGATCCCCCACACCCCCGACAGAGGACACAGATAAGAACCTAATGTCCTAAAATCACAGATATGTCCCAAAATGTCCTAAAATCCTAGAAATGTCCTGAAATCCCAGTAATGTCTTTATATCCGAGAAATATAAAATCTGAACCTAAACCATGCTGAAATCCAAGAAACGTCCTAAAATCCAGAAAATGTCCTAAAATCCAAGAAACATCCTGAAGTCCTAGAAATGTCCTAAAATCCCAGAAATCCTAGAAAAAGTGCAGTTCTGCTGTGTATCATTCAGCGTAGGTTTTAATTTTGGATGATTCATCGTTGCAGAAATATCTCAATAATTATCAGACAGATTTCTTATATAATTTCATCCTTCTGACTCTTCATGTTCCCCACAGGATGAATCGACTGAATCAGACTTTTCCTGCAGCTCCACCATGAGGTTTGAAAGCTGAGAAAACTAGCTTCATTTCTTTCAAAAACATGGGATGAAGGCAATGAGCAGTGAAAGCAAAAATTACACCAAAATTATCAAGAAATTTGTAAAAAAAAAAAAAAAAGACAACATAACATAATTATGAAATATCAAGGACTGTCTCCATATAGAAACCGTTCTGTCATTTTCTGTTCATCTCCTCTTGTCTCCCTGTCTGTCTCTCTGTCTCTGTCTCTGTCTCTGTCTCTGTCTCTCTGTGTGTGCTGTCTCAGGGATAAAAGCTTTTTCAGACGGCAACAATCGATGCAACTCAATCCATCCAACACTCTTTCTTTCTCTTTAACCTTTCAGGCTTTGACTGCAGAGAGTATGAATGAATGAATTATGGCACAGAGTTTTATAAAACGTCTAATCCATCAATGAATAAAAAGTGATTCTGCGGAAGATTAAATGGTGGACTGCATTTATTATTTATATATTATCTTTTATTATTCCCTTTGAAAGGCATAAATCCCAAACCCCTTCAAAAAAAATAAATAAATGAAATAAAATAAAAATTAATATATATATAAAATATATACTTTATTATTATTATCATCATTTTTATTATTAGGACTAGATAGTGCTTTTCTAAGAACTCAAAGATGCTTTAGATGAAATACTAAAAGGAAATAAATACACAAACAAAATAAAGGATACAGAAATCTGAAATAAGTTTTTACATGAAACAGGAGAACAAACACAAATAACAGAGAGAAAATACAAAATATAGAGGATATGTGAGTTCAGATGAATTTTAACAAAGCACAGTATGTTTTGGTGAATCACTACACAGAAGACTCTTATTGTGAAAACCCAGTAGGATGTCAGCTCAGAGGTCAAAGGTCAGAAACCACAAGCACAAGCTGTGTGAAACCTTTTTTTTCTCTTTTAGCACAGACTCTCTAATCAGGTCTGTGTGTGCAGAGAGAAGCTCGCTGAGGCTTCAGCTCGGCTCACACACTCCTGAAACACACGCACGCACGCACACACACACACACACACACACACACACACACACATAGAGGTCAAAGGTCAAAGTCACCTAAAAGACAGGCTCTATAAAGGCAGCAGAGACGACGTGGGTCCTTTCACAAATATTCAAACCTTCCAAATCGAAGCAAATTGGTTTGATTTCTCTCAAAAACAACGGTTAAAAAAATGCAACTTGGAAAGAAAAATCCCACAAATTGTGAGAAATTTGTAACAGGTGACAAGGAAATTATCTGAAATTTAGGTTTTTTTTTAAAAAAAAAAAAAAGAGGGGAGAACGATGAGAACATTAGTAAAAGAAATTATTACAATATTTGTAATATTTATATTATTACATTATACTATATATTATTATATTATATATATATATATATATATATATATATATACATATATATATATATATGTATATATAGTACTTATTTTCATTTTATTTTCATGTAACTTTTTCACATTTTTTTTGCCAATTTTTGGGCTATGTCTTTTAAAGTTTCTTGTTACCCTCTCCCAGTGTTGTTCGGGGAAAAAAAATTTAATTTGCTCAGGTGTCAAAGGATTAATTGCAAAAACAAACAATTCATTAAAATTGTGGTTTAAATTTTTAATTTAAAGCCAGAAACGTTCAGCAGAGATCAGCTGCTGCAAATGGTTTTACAGTAGAGGACAATGACAGGTGTGTGTGTGTGTGTGTGTGTGTGTGTGTGTGCCCGCACATTCCGTTTAACAGTAGACCTCCATGTCAGTACACATTCACCAACAGGGGACTAAAAAGCCAACAGATGGCCATTTTTTAGGTCCCCACTTGGTCCTGCTCAAAATGATCCTAAAATCATGTTTTTAGGCCTCTGGTGAAATTTTTCATTATTTACCAAGAAGGGACCTAAATGTGTGTGAGTCTTTTTATATTCACACTCAGAGCACGCTGCAGCGGGTTATTGGACATGTCAGTGCTGGAGTGGGCTGTCGGACATGTCCTCTCTTTGACAGACAGACACTGCTCCAGGCTGCAAGTCCCCTCTTGGCAATTTCTTTAAAAAATATGAAAATCACATTTGCAGTTATATTATGAAAGAAGACCTCAAAAGTAAATTTTTAATTCTATTTTTGTATTTGTTTTTTCAAAATGACCACAAACAGAAGTCCACACTTGGATAGTTAATCCTGACAGTCACCTTTTGTTGAGGCTGGCGTGTATGTGTGTGTGGACAGGTGTTTGCAGCAGCCATCTGTTCTTTTCTGTTTCTTTATTTCCTGTTTTTTCCTCATTTTGTCTTTATGTGTTCAAAAATGTGTTCAGTTTTTTTTTTCACATAATCAAACTCAGAATAAAATGCAGGTGACACTTAAGATCCTGAACACAAACAGCAGGTTTTGCTTCCAGTTTTTTACACACTTTTATGAAATCTAATAAATGAGCAGATCAGTTTAACCCTTTGAAACCTGAGCAATGGAAGAAGAAAGGATGCAAAAATGAGCATAAATATAGTTAAAAGTAAAAAAATCCCTATACATTATTTACATATAAAGGGGAAAAAAAAACAAGGAAATGACCAAAAGGTGCTTAAAATTTGTAATAATTTTGTAACATAATTTTAAGTGTGTAATTATGATAATTATAGTTTTCCCTAGCTTTTGTAAGTCATATTCTAAATCTACTAATTTTTGTGGAACATTTTTTACCAAGTTGCTCAAAAACTGGAAAGTTGAAAAATAAAATAAAATAAATAAGTAAATTGAAAAAAACTGCTTTAAAGGTATAATAATCCTGCAAAAAATATTTTAAATATATCAAAATTATAAATTTAAATAAAACAATCTGAAAAAAACTGCCTGTTTAAATATCGGTGAAAGCAGCAAGAGCTCATTGTTTTAATACTTTGTTCTTGCATGTGATATTTTGTGTTTGAACAAATGTTCAGCTCAGTTTACAGTAAACAGACGTGTCTCTTATTGTTTCCACTCACAGAAAGTGAAAAGAAAAACCAAAAATAAATAATAATAATGAATGTTCCCTCCTTCGGAGTGAATTCGGAAACTCACCAGAGCTCCTCCAGAGCACACTGACCTCCAGTCGTCCCGACCGTCGCATCACTTTGGGAAAACGATAGAAAAATCCCGACACTCTCCTCAAAGTTTTGCCAAAGTTTCTGGCAAATCCCATCCTGCCCACACACACACACACACACACACACACACACACACACACACACACACACACACGCTGGTACAGACGCGTTTGATTTAAATCCAGAGATAACTCGACGTAGATCCAGACTCATCTGTCCCTGTCCCCCATGGTGTGTCCCTGTGTCCCTGTGTCTCTGTGTCTCCGCTCAGGTCTGAACTGTCCCTCCCCTCACACACTGCGACCCCCGTCTACCAGCCGTCCCTGTTTGTTCAGTCGCACTGACAGTTTGGCTCCACAAGAGACAAGATACACTCCTGTGAGACATACACACACACACACACACACACACACACACACACACACACACACACACACACACACACACACACACACACACTGGAGGCAGCTTCAGTATTTTGCACAATGGTTCAAAATGACCCTCCGTCCTCTGCAATAAACTGTGATTTTTAGGACATTTCTCAGATTTTAGGACATTTTTACGATTTTAGCACATTTCTCAGATTTTAGGACATTGGGCTACCAAAGTGTATTTTGTTTTATACAATACTAAGAATTTATATAGTTTAAAAAAAAAAACGATACTTGGTTTCACGTGTTTTTGGATTTTTTGACATTTCTCCAAGTTTTGGACATTTCTAGGATCATAAGATTTTGAAAAAACATTTTAGGACATTTCGTGGATTTTTAGGATATTTCTAGGATTTTAGGACATTGTGCTAACAAAGTGTATTTTGTACTTGCAATACTAAGAATTTATATACTTAGTAACTGTTACTTGGTTTTGCATTTTTAGAATTTTAGGACATTTCTAGGATTTAAGGACGTTTCAAGGATATTTGGACATATTTAGGATTTTTGGACTTTTTGTGATTTCAGGACATTTTTAGGATTGTAGTACATTTGTCAGATTTTAGGAAATTTTGAGAAATTTTTGACATTTTAGAATTTTAGGACATTGGGCTAGCAAAGTGTATTTTATATTTTTAATACTACGAATTTATATAGTTAAAAAATGATATTTTTAGAACATTTCACAGATTTTTTAAATACATTTTTAGGAATCAGGAGCTGCCAGAGACATTCACACACACACACACACACACACACACACACACAGTGAGTGAATCTGCTGCAACATTAAACCTCATCACACAAAGACGTCCTGATCTGTGTCGCAGGTTTCTGTTACGACACAAAGACACCAGAGACCCACAGGAAGACAGACAGAGTCCAGGAAGTGTCCTCATCCAGTGTCCTCTGACCCACTCTGAGACGCATTCATTGACAGTGAGGATCAACTGGTTTCCCTCCAGTATCATGATAAGAACCAGTGCTGGATGTAACTCAGTACATTTACTTTGTATACTTAACCACCGATTTAAGGTGTTTTTACTTTCCACTAAAATCTCAAATTCACACACAAACAGTCCGGAGGACACTCGAAATGAGGACAAAGAGACACAACGGGACCACACAAAGACTCAAAATAAACCAAAAAGGACAAAACAACCTCAAAGAGACGTATAATGCCTACAAAGGATTTCAGGACGTTCCTGGGGTTTTAGGACATTTCTCAGACTTTAGGACATTACTTTAAGGACAATTCTCAGATTAAAGGAAATGTTTAGGATTTTAGGACATTTCTGGGAATTTAGGATCTTCTGTGGATATTAGGAAATTTCCAGAATTATAGGGCGTTTCTAGGATTTTGGAAAGTTAATGGATTTTTTATTTTGATCAACAAGCTCTATTTTGATGCTGCTTTAAGCACTCTGGCACCGTTTTTAGACAATTAGAAAAGTTTACCATCACTGATCTACACTCCTTATCTTTAAATCAATGAAAAATATAAAAACTAAGTCAGTTCAACCTCCTGCAGCTTCAGTGATTAATTTTTAAAAGAAATAAGTGACTGCTCTGATTATAAGTGACTGTTTTATGTGTTAATGAGTGAACCAGTGAGCAGCCGTCCCCTGCAGAGCTGAGAGACGTTTGGTGTTTCTACTCTGAAATATGAGTTTTGTCTTTATGAGACATTGTTGGCGTTCAGATGGACTGACGGGCCTTTAACGGGCTTCCTGAGTGGCAATCAGCTGCATTTTAAATGAGCAGAAACATCAGCCGCGCACACATAAAGTCCATCAGCGGTGCTGGTAAACCTGACGGGAAACACGGCGCTCAGTGTGCAGGAATATTATCTGTAAACCGCAGCAGGTCAAAAAGAAACCGTCTGTTTGGTGTTGCATCGTTGCTGCGTGTTTTTGTGTGTTTTAGATTAAAATATTAAACTAAGTTAAGTTCATATTTAACTAAAATCTGTGTCTATAATCTGAATAACTACATACACTTACTTTTATTATCATAACATGCAATTTATCACAATGTGCAGTTATCCAAGTGCAACATTTTTGGAACCGTTGACTTTTGCGTCTTGTTTTAATTGTTTTTATTGCTTTATTTATTTTGTTCATACCTGCTTTGATATCCCTTTGCTGCTGTAACCATGCAAATTTCCCTGATGGGACGAAGAAAGGATTATTTCATCTTAAATATTTTATATTTGCATGTTATTATGGAACAGAAATGTTGGTTAACGTGCGGTTAGTTATGGTTAGGAAACATAATGTTTTGGAGTTTAATACCCTCTGTTGGGGACACAATCTTCATCAAAAACAACCACTGTTCGTGCCACTATCCGAGCAGGAAAACAGTGACAAAACACCAACTTTTTCTGCCTAAAAAGCTGCTGGAAACAGCAACAAGGTGCTACAAAACACCCAAGTTTGGTGTCTAAAATACCCTAAAAACAGAGGCAGGAGGCTATGAAACATCCGTGTTTGTAACCCGAAACGCAGCTGGAAAAAAAGCCTTTAAAGTTTGAATATTTCAAACCATTTGAGTCTCATTTCCATCAAGCAACAAACGTCTGCATAGATACACAAAGACGGCGCGTCTGTCTCTGTTTCCTTTTTCTATTGTTCGTCAGGGGACACAGAGGGACGTCCAGCTTGTCCTCAAGGAGACACTGAGGCTCGTTTCTTTTGACCTGAACTGGTCCGTCTGCATGCCGACTGCATGCCTGTCAGAGCCCTGCCCACCAATGTCATCCACGGCGCACACACACACACACACACACACACACACACACACACACAAAGACACGTGCGCTCCCACCGCACGATATCTGTCACTTTGATACCAACAACTTCAAATACTTTGTGTTTATGTTAAAATGTGACCGTGCACCAACACAGTGATGTCTCTGAATTATTTTTTACACCAAAAACCCCAAAATATCAAATTATACCTTCATAAAAGTATCATATTTATGTCATATTTTACAAAAAAAAAATTATATGACTTTTACCTTACCCAGAGTTAGAGCCAAACTAACGATTCTTTTCATTTTTGATGCATCTGAATATTTTAAAGGTTTGAGTTTATTCTGTAAAATGTGACAAATGCCAATCACAATCCCCAAATTCCCCGGAACCAAATTTAAAAAATATATAAACATTTAAAAAAATAATTTTTTGAAAAAAGCTTTATAAGTCTGACCAACAGTCTGAAACACAAAGACATTAAGTTTATGTTATTTAAAATAAATAAAAGCAGCAAATCCTCACATCTACGGAGGTGAAATCATGACATTTTACCCTCAATAAATGACAAAATGACATGATTACTTGATTACTTATTACTTAATGTCATTTTTTTTGGTTTTTTTTTCTTAACTTTTTAACTTCCTTTTAACTTTTCATTTAACTTTGTTTCAACTTTTTTTAAATAATTTTTTTCATTATTTACTGGTTATTTCTTGTCATTTTTCCCCATTAATTCAGAGGGTTAAATTGAACCAACACATGATTTTATGATGATGAATAACAAAATTTGATGCCCAGAGGGGAAAAAAAACATAATGAACACACTCACACACGCACGCGCACACACACACACACACATATACACACACACATATATATATATATATATATATATATATATATATATATATATATATATATACACATAAAAGATTTGGTTTCCTTCAAAAACACGAGGAGAAGGCAACAGGCAACAAGAAATGTGCTAGAAGTTAAAAAGAAGAGAAAATAAGAGAAGAGAGAAGAAAAGATCTGAAAAAAAGTGTTGAAAATTGAAAAAAATATGTATCCTTTTTTCAAGTGACATAATTTTAAAATGTTTAAAACTTGTATGTTTTGTGGGGGTTTTCCAGTTCCAGTTTCTTTTAACTCGTTAAAAGGGTTCAAATTCTGATCATGAATAACGAGGTTTGATGCCCAGATTAAGCCCCCCCACCCCCACCACCGACTCACCTGCGCACGTGAGCCCCTGCTGGAAGATGTAGTTGCAGCAGACGTCACACCAGGTGTTGTCCCCTCCGGACTCGAAGCTGTGTCCCTCCCCGGACTCCTGCTTCACCCGGGGGTCCCTCTCTCCGGGGGAGAAGATGGTCCTCACGTCGGGGGGTCTGAAGCCCCTCTTCCTGGCCCTCGGGGGCCCTCCACCGTGGCCCTCCATGCCGTTCTCCGCGGCCCCCGGCTCCCCGTTCCTCCTGTCGTGACTCGGTGTTTTCTCCGGGCTGCTCCTCTCGCTCCACGCCGCCTCCAAGCTCTCCAGGCTGGCGGGATGTGGAGCCGCGGGGTGCCTCCGGACGACTCGAACCGCCACCGCGCCCTTGTTGCCTTTAGAGATCCGCATCTTCGCTCCCGGCGGCGGCCAGGTCGCCTCCGGTGCCTCGGCGAGCGTCCCGGGGGATTTGTTGACGTGAACAGTCCGCACGGTTAACGGAGAGTCATCCGTGACCGACGAGCGCGTGGGGACGTATTTCCGACCCTGGTGAACGACGTTGAACATGACGCGCGCTCCGCTGCGCCTCAAGGTGAGCTCGGTAACCGGCAGGTGAGACGTCACTGATGACACCGCGTCCTCCTCGCGCTGCAGCGTGTTGTCGGTGAGCAGGTTGAGGCGGTCGCAGGTGTGCGGGGGAACGGGTTTGATCTCATGTCACCGCGAGACGACACACACAAGAAGCTGCGCGCGACACCTGCCAGAAAAGAGTGCGGGCCAAACTCCGTTTAAAATTATGCTAATTTAAAGAATATTTCATTTTCAGGAAGATTTGTCAGCTTGTAAACTGAATTTAAGCAAATGACTGAATATATGGGACTGTTTTCTTTAATTCGGCGTAAATTTCATCATTTACATAATCAGAATTTGACTTATTTTTTATGCCAAGTTCTAGAAAGGAGTGCAAACCAAGCTCCTTTAAAACCGCAAATTTAAAGATTATAAAAACTCGATTTAAATAACTAACCTAATTTGACGTAAATTTCATCTATTACATGCCCACATTAAATTACGTTTTGACATTTTTTTATGGCAAATTCTAGAAAGGAGTGCAAGCCAACCTAAAAAAATGCTAATTCAGCGATTATTTTATTTTCAGGAGGTGTTATCACGTTGAAGCTCAATATAACAACTTTCTGAATTTATTTATGGGATTGTCTTCTTTGATTCGGCAAAAATGGCATCCTTTACATGCCCTAATTATGGTCAAGTGATGCCACAGATCCGATTCATTTACAGATTGAATTAAAAGTTAATAAGACACTGTCACTTGAGGAATAACTGGGGGAAATTATTAGAAAATCTTTTTTTAAAAAAAGGAAAATAATAAGAATTGTACACCTGTACGCCAAACTCCTGTTAATTATTTTCAAATTTAAGATTATTTTATACTCAGGAAGTGCACTCATTTGCAAACTCAGTGTCAATAACTTTTAATAACTTTTTAAATTTTGGGGGACAGTCTTCATTAACTCGGCATAAATTTCATCCATTACAATCGCACATATGATTAAGTATTAACTCGTATTTTGGTGCAACCTGCGCAACATTAGTCAAGAAATGATTTCCTTTGACAGATAACCAGATTGAAAAGTTAAGATTTAATTAAAGTAAACTATTGTTACACAATCTGTTAATATGCCGAATTAATCAAATTAATATAAAAACTTTTGGTTTGGGGAAGCATTGCAAAAGTAACTGATAATTTCTTTTTAATTACAAAAATATTTGAATGGGCTCTGTTGTCAGTACAATATGCACTTCCCCATCTAAACACAGGGAGGGGCTGTTTTCCAATCAACTTTTTATTCAGCAAAATCAAGTCTCTAAAATCAAGGGATATGTGCATTATAATTAAGCACGATTTTTTAATTTAGGTCATTTTATTCATGTCAAAAATTCAGGTAATTATATTATTCTGTTAATGCATCACTGAGGTATGAACTGAAATTCAATACAAATAGTTTATTTATTTTTTTGAATTCATGTGCAAAATTAACACTCATACAACATTTCTTTGGTACATCCTGAAAAAAGTAAAAAAAAAAAAACAAACAAAAAAAAAACTAATGCAACAAACACCAGCAACAACAATAAAAGATAAGAAACTTGGCAAGTCCCTAAGAAATTTTCAAAGCAAAAAATATTAATTAATTTCATTTAAAAAAAAGTGCAAGTGCTGAAAAATAATTAATGCATTTTTTGAAAAAAATATTTTGTTTTCCACCAATTTTCAGGAACAATTTGGGCTGATTTAATGATGCTACAGGAAGCCGACATGTCCCTGAAAAACAGTGAAACTTAATTATTATTGAATCATCAAAACAGGAATGCTATGGAAATAGTTTCCTTTTAGGTTTTTAAAGATTTTTTAGAGAATTGTCGACCTGAGACAGACCTGAATAATATTATTAATTATGAAAAGAAAACCCAGATTACCATGATGACACAGGCACAGAGGTCATAGGTCAGGTCTGGGTTCGTGTAAACTCAAAGTGGCAGAATGTTCAAGTGTCCTGAGTCTTTTTTTTGTTCCCCGTGTCTCCAAACGGACGTTTCTTTCTGCTCACTGGATGTCGTCCTCGTCGTCACTGTAAAAAGCTTCTTCCTGTCAAAGATAACATCCAGTTTAGAGGCTCATGAATCACTCATTTAGTGGTACTCAACTTACGGCCCGCCAGCCAAATCTGGCCCCCAAAAGGGTGCCGCGGGGCCCTCTAACCATTTTCTAATTCACAATAAAAATAAATAAATAATCCTAGAAACATCCTAAAACCCGATTAACGTCCTAAAGAACGATAAATGTCCTAAAATCTGATAAATGTGCTAAAATCTTGTAAACCTGCTAAAATCCTGGAAATGTGCTAAAATCTGATTAACGTCCTGTAATCATAGAAACATCCTAAAATCTGATTAACGTCCTAGAATCAGAAAATTGTCCTGAAATCCTGAAAACACGTATGGAGCTGCTGTGATTGGCCCCTGGCCTCCTGTCACTTTGCAAAAGTGGCCCCTGAGCAAAGAAAGCTGAGTATCACTGCCAGAAGATATGAACTCTGTGTGTGTGTGTGTGTGTGTGTGTGTGTGTGTGTGTGTGTGTTACGTACGTATCCTCCCTGCTGCTGAGCCCAGGCTGAGTAATGATGCTGCAGGTATCGGGCCCCGTGGTCCAGCAGTTGGCTCCCGGGCAGCGATCTGACCGCTGACAGACGGCTGGTGACCTGTGAGCCGACAGCGACGCGTTCACTCACTTTATAACGTTTTTACTTTAGTTCTTTATTTATTTTTTAATAAACGACATAAAGTTGTTCTCACCTCACAGGTCACGGCGATCTGGGTTTTGGGGGACGCTTTTGGCCCCGGGGAGTCGGGGTTTTGGCTCCTGAGGCCCATCCTGGTCAGGAGCGTCATTATTAGTTTCTCAAAGAAACTGTATTTCCAAAAAAGCTCCGCGGCCACAGACGCGTCCAGCAGCTCCTGGAGACAAACGTTTTACGTTTAGTGGTTTTTCAACCTTTTTCTTTTGACATTTTTCCTTCATTTACTTGATAACAACAGTCGCAGTGTTTGAACACTTTTTCCGAATTTCCTCAAATTTAATTTCTTGAAGCCTCATTGAGACGATTTTTTTTCAAAGTTTCATCAAAGTTTCGAATAACAAGACTGAAGAAAATACGATATTTATGGAGACGTTTTTCTGACCTGTTCGTTGAGTTTGTCTCCAGCTTCCCTCAGCAGCAGGCCGATCACTCGCTCCACGTTCACATCTACAGCACACAAAGACACAAAGACACAACACAAAGACACAAAGACACAAAGATACAGACACAACACAAAGACACAAAGACACAAAGACACAACACGACACAAAGACAGAAAGACGCAAAGACACAACACAAAAACACAAAAATCAGGAGGCATTCATCGGATTAAAACGAGAGAAGTTCAGGAGAGGAAAATAAAAATGTTGCTTCTCTTCACTGAAAGACTCTTATTTTTATTTTTATTTTATTTAATTATTATTATTTGATTTTATTCTGCAGGGAGGAAACCAAAACTCACCTTCTGGACAGTCTGCTTCTACGTCAGGAGGAATGAACGGGATATCATCGGCGATCTCCGTCAGCCGGCTCGCCACCTTTTCAAACCCGTCCTCTTTGTTGACTTCAGCTGGAGGAAATAATTAACACGAGAATAAATCATTTAGAGAAAAGGAAAAGTGTTAAGAGCACGCACACACACACACACACACACACACACACACACACACACACACACACACACACACCAGTGTTTACAGCTTTGTCTTAGACGGACTTTCCCTCAGAATTAAAACCAAAAACCAAAAACCAAAATGACGATCTGCTGCGTCAAAGTGAAAACCACGAAACCACAGCGCGCGACGTCAACGCCGGCGGACAGAAACATCAATAAAACCACCTGCAGCTGCACGTTTACCACGACTTAACGTCCACGCTCGATTTAAAATCAACAGGAAGAAAACGTATTTGCATTTTGGCTAAAGTCCAAACACAACATGAGGTGGGTTTGGTTTTTGGGAAAACTGGGAGGTGATCCGTTTAACTTCAGACATTAAAGAAACACTTTCAGCCTCATTTCTGTGACGTTCGAGTGTTTTTTGTTAAAACTTATTAAATCCCGACACTTTTTAATTAACACAATCTGCTGATTACTTTAAAAATCAATCCAGGAAATGAATTCATCTCCTTTCAAATATGACAAAGAAAGGTTTCATTTGTATTTACAATATTAACAATCAATGCAATAACAAAATCAATACTTTGTGTCAGTATATTGATACAGATACCTTTAACGGTGCACAAAGAGGTTTCTGGTTTTGGCTCGTTTGTTGGTCAAAAGAAGCAAATTTAGGATGTAATTTTGTTTTTTGTTTTTTTTTAAATCTCAGCCCTCTTTCTGACTAGTTTATTATTTTACTGTCATTCATAGTTTCATAAAACATTATTTTATTAGCGCGTTATCTGCCCACACCTGGTTATTCTTTAAATCTTAGTGTTTTATCTGCTTAAATTAGGTTAATTCTCTTCTCCACATTTTATTTTCTTATCAGGAAATTGTATTTTTGAACTTGCACCTTTGTGTGTTTGTGTACTATTTCTATTTTATTATTTGTTTTGATGGTCTTAAATTTCTTAATTTTGTGTGCTCTGTACATAAAGACTAATATTGTTATAATACAGGTGATCTGAAGGTCGTGAGGTTAGGTGACGTTTTATTTTAATACTCACGGTTTTTAATAACACATCTGTACTGGGTGTCGGGCTGCCGCACATTATTTCGGGGTGTTTCTTTGTCTTCTGTCTGAGGTTTGATGCAGCTAAAAATGTGCCGCTTCCAAAACTTTTTCTCCTTCTTCTTCTTCTTCTCCTGTTTTTCAGTCTCGGCTGGCGTCTGAGGTGCGTCCGATGTGTTTGTGCCACCGTTGACTGAAGTGTCCTGTGCGGGTGACTCGTCTGCGGGTCGTCTCCTCTTTGCGTAGGCCATGAGGAGCCTGAACTCGGGCGTGTCCTCCATGCTGTCTGAGGTAGATTTGGGGTCACAGTGTTCGGCGTCTGTGAGGCCGTTGTGGTTGGAGAGGAGGTCGTGGATTTCCACGTGCCCGTCTGACATGTTGGTTTACTGTTGATTAGAAAAGAAAATGAATTAAATTAAAGGTAATATAAACTCATAGTCATGAATGTGCAAAGAGCAAGTTCTTACCTTTACCTGCTTAAATGAAAGAAAATCCAACAACATGAACATTAAACTCTTTACACATCACATGTATTATTTAGGAAAGAAGCAACAATAAATCAGATTTCACAAAAATCCTGCAGCCTGAGTCACCTCACAGCTCAGAGCGAAGGAGATTTAGTGTCAGCTGATCTAATCGATTAGTTTCCGTGTATAAATCGTCAGTTTTTAGTGAGTGTTTGACAGCTTTTTGTCGCTCTCTGGTGGTGGGTAAACTGGAATGACACTGGGTCATGTTGAGGCATGTTTCATTAACTGTCAGCTTAAATAACAGCCTGTAGTGTCCCTGAACGCGCAAAATACAGACATCATAGTCAGCGGTGGAAAGTAACTTTTACTCAGATACTGCACTGAAGTAAAAAGTTGAGGTTCATGCAACTATTTACATCCACTCCTCTACATTTTGGGATCAAATGTTGTACTTAATAAAATATTTGACAACTTTAGTTATTTGTTACTTTTTGATTTTTTTTGTTAATGCAAAATATAAATCAGTGAATTATGCTGAATAATTATAAGTCAAAGTACGTGGAGGCGCTTTCAGTAGTTCAGATGAGCTTCACCTTTACCAGCTGCAATACTGAAGTAACGAACACAGGAAGACATCAACAATTATAATCCAGCTCTTAAAGTCTGTTTTGATGCCAACACGTTTGTGCTTTCACTTAAGCAACCTAACATGACACGGCCCAAAAATTAACAAGAAAAATCAGTAAAAAGTTACAAGAAAATCACCTGAAAATAAGGGTGGAAAAAAATGATGACCAATAAAAGTTATATATTTACGCATTTATTTTTTAGATGTTATTTTATTTTTTAGTAATATTCAACAGTATTTTAACAGAATAATAAATATAGTTTTCTAGACATTTTCCATATTTTTTTGATTATTTAATAATAATCCTCCCCTCTTTTAAAAACTAATATTTAGGTTAAAAAATAATCTTTAAATGTGTTTATTCTGGTGCTTTATGTCCTACATGCTAACACAAAGCTTCCTCAGCCACCGAAAAAAGTACTAAATTTACGCTGAAATGACCCGTAAACGTCGTTAATTTCTCTGAATAACTACATTAAACTTTAGCTAGTTTAAACGTAACTTCCTGAACTACCGAAAAAAGACACCCTGCCCCACTTTGAAACAAGTAATTCATCTTTGAATGTCGCTGAAAAACTGAGTATTTACGGTCCAAACGCTCAGAGAAACTAACGTCAGCCAGCGACATTAAAGCTCAGCGAGTTTAAACTTTCCAAAGCGTCAAAACAAAGAAACTTTACCAACTGAACAAGCACTTTGTGTTCGTTTATCACCCAGAAGCGTAAAAACACGAATACTTACGGTCCAAACGATGAGACAGAAACTGAAATATCCTCCCAAGATATTTTAATCACCTGTAATAACCGACGAGGACTCACACTCAAACTGCGCTTCCGCCTCAGCGGCTCCGGCTTAACTGCTCACGAGCCAGTGACGTCGGCTGAGCATCACGTAAAGCGTCTGACGCAATGACGCAAGCTAATATCAAAGAAGGCTAATGTGAAACAAGCTAATAATGTGCTCGGTTTTACGCGAATATTTTGAGTTTCTGTGTTAAACGTCAGCAGATAAATCAAATGTTTTGACTTTGACAAACTCGAAAATATAAAACATTTTAATACATTTTAGTCAAATAAAAATGATTTCAAACTGAAAGTGAAAGTGACGACGGTGACACAGCAAATTATAAAATAGGCATTTTAACTTTAAAGTATTAGATTAAAACTCAAAGCTTAATCGAAAAAGTCAAAATAATGAGACGCAAGTAAAAAAAATTGAGACAATTTATGTAATTGAGTCAAAATTCTGACAAAAAGTTTAAATTATGAGAAAAAAAAAATCAAAATAATGAGATGACATTTAAAAGAAAATCTAATTCAGACAAAAAGTCAATTTATTAAACAGAGTCAGAATTATAAATCAAACATTTTAAATTCTGAAAAAAAGTTAAATTATGACAACAAAAATGGGATGAAAAGTCAAAATTATGACACAAACCTAAAATATAGTACATTGCTTTTGTTTATGTTGCATTCTTCGCAGCAAAACAAAAAATATTTCAAACTCAAAGTGAAACTGACAACAATGACAATTAATTCAACTTTATTTTACTGTGAAATTATTCTCAAATGATGTTACAGCTGTACAATCTGGCATGCTTTGTAAAATGTGTATTTACATGTTTTTATTTTCTCACCATGAACATTTTAAAAGTCCATCATATTCATCACAGAGTAAACTAAGAGGGCATTTTTTGTTGTGAGGAATTTTCCAGAACTTCTTTAAGACAGAAAGTAAAACCTGGTTTTGTTTTGAATGACGTCAGTGAGAAAATGACTTTTTTTTAACATTAAAAATACTATAAATACTTTGTCAGTAATGTTTTGACAAGCCAAAGGGAAACTGTGAAAGAGGACGTTCATGTCAAAAGTCAAAATAATGAAAGAAATACTCAAACTTGAACTGAAAAAGTAAAAAATAATGAAACTTGAAAAAAATCATTTATAAAATCAGTCAAAATTATAAGACAAAAAAAAATTATGAGGCAAAAAATAACATAACATTAAAAAAAACATCTAAATTAAGACAAAAAGTCAATTTAAAAGATTGAGTCAAAAAGTCGAAATTATGACAGAAAAAGTAAATAATATAAAACAAAGAGTGAAAATTATGACACACACAAACAAAAACAAAAAAAAAAATCAAATATATGGGATTAAGAAAAGTAAAAATTATAAAGCAAACCTAAAATATCATACATGGCTTTTTTTCTGTAAAGCAGTATTAGTAGTTTTAACATGTTTTTATTTTCTCACGATTAACATTTTAAAAGTCCCCTAAATTTATCCTGGAATAAGCAGGTGGGATTTTTTTGTTGTGATGGAAACTTCCAAAACTTCTTTGAGAGACAGAAAGTGAAACCTGTGTGTTTTGAATGAGGCGTCAGCTTGAAAATGACCCTTCAAGTTCAAAATACTACAAATATTTTGGCACGAATGTTTTGACAGGAGAAAAGGGGAACAGTGAAAGAGGAAGTTTACGTTCCCACTGACTTTTGACCCCCCGTATTGTTATGATTATTAAACCATGTCTGACCTCTGAAAAGGGAATTTACGATGTCATGTTTGAAATCTTCACAAACATTTAAAATCCTAACCTGCGATTGTTTTGATGATGAATGAGATGACAAACAATTCCCCCTTTTTCCAGGAAGTGATCCATTTCCTTCCATTCAGAAACATCACATGTTGCGCTGACTCGTGGAAAAAGAAAGCGCAATGCAGCAATTATTTCAGCATGACTCACTGACACGCCAGCTTTATGTTGCAAGTTACTCTCTCAGAAAAATAATAATAATTCTAAAAAAGACTAAAGAGATTCAAGCTTCATATTAAATTATTCTTGAAGCTAATATCCAACTGAAAAAAATAAAAAAATATGAAAAGCTGTCACAAATGAAAAAAGCCAAAATTGGAGGTGGTAAATCAAGTTTCCAAATTAAAAATTATGTGTCAAAAGGTAAATTATAAAACATATGGTGTAAATCACAAGATAAAAAGTCCAAATAATGAGACAAAAAATCAGAACAGAAATTTTTTTTTTAAAAAAATCAAAATTGAATCAAAAAAGTAAAAATTATGAGATTAAAACAAAGAAGATCAAACTTTTGGGATAAAAAGACAAGACAAGAGTCAAAACTACCACTACTTCCTGCCATGACTTACTTTTTATCTTTTGTTTTAATTTACTGGTGTAAATGTGCTTATATATATATATATAATCTATTTTCTAATCTATTTGCAATTCTGTAAATTTGTATCAATTTATCATCTAAACTCTGAAATAATTTGATTTTTGTTCCTATTTCAGTTTCTTCAGGTGCTGTTTTCATAACACTTTTCTCACTCTGGTTTTACTCTGATTTTATTTGCATAAAATTCATTTTAAAAAGTTTTCAGTTGCGCAGATTTAATCTCTTTCAACAGTTTTTTTTTTAAAGTGATCTGGAAATTTGGCAGATTTCAGTTGAGACTGAAAGTTCACTCTTGACTTTGGATTTGTTGGCCATGTCGAGGCTTTTATGAAATGTTTGAGGGATAACCTTTAATCTTTTTATTTTGATGGATGAGAATTCTTCAGAGTAAAAGAACGAAATGTGACCCTCAGTGTGAGCGCTGGAGATTAAAGATTAACACGACTCCAAAGCTGATTACCGTATTTCAGCCTCAGGTACGTTTCCTGGTTGAAAAGCGTCGGCGGTAAACACGGCGGGGAAACTCCCAGCTGTGACTCAGCCGGCTCGTGTTTGACCTCACAGCTGCCTGAGGAAGCTCTCGCTCGTGTGTCAGGTTTTTCTTTCTGAGTTAAATAGGTGACGGGTCATTTCTCGTTTAAGCTCCATGATGAAGCTCTGAGGAGGGATACAGTGACGACGAGGCTCAGCACGCCTGCAAAAGCAAGCTTTAACTTGTTGATCTGATGTTTTATAACCATGTTTACGACAAAATATCCCACAGCGTGAAATTCTGCACAGGAGGAAAAAGCAAAAGAGATAAAACATTTTTTTGACTGGCAATAGAGTCTCATATATGACCTCTTAAAAATGTTTCTTGATTCCGAGATTACAAACACATAATTTTACGCACCCTGCATTAACCACTGATAATGATTCATAGCACACGTGATCAGATATTAAACCCAGCAGTCTGCAAATATTTCATCAGTAATCTGTGCTGATGAACACGTTCAATCCTGTCGGGACCAAACATATTTTAAATCCAGATAACACAAATTTAACCCGTAAAACTGTCATGTTTTTTAAGTTTTCTGTTTATTCTCTGCTCTTCCTTTAACCTGAATTATTTTTATTCTACTAAAAGAGAAGAGTCTCGCACGTTAGCATGCTAACAAGCTAAACTAAGACGATGAACATGGTAAACATTATACCTGCTAAACATCAACATGTCGTCTTTGTTAGCACGTTAGCATGCTAATATGCTAAACTATGATGGTGAACATGGAAAACTTGTCAAACATCAACATGTTGTCTTTGCTAGCATGCTAACATGCTAAACTAATATAGTGACCACAGTAAAAAAAATGATACCCACTAAACTTTAAAATGTAATTGTTAACATGTTAGCATGCTAACAGGCTAAACAAAGGTGAAAATAGTAAACATACATACTAAACATCAACATGTTGTCTTTGCTAGCATGTTGATGTTAGCATAGTTGTGTGACTGTGACTTCATCGTCTTGTTGATATATTTGATTATTTTGATATACTTTATATATTTTGTACATTAATTAGCTTATTGTATGCGGTGCTTTATCGTTCTGGGTTGTGGTTTGGAGTCAGTGAGCAGTTATGATGCTAAAAGCTCAATTTAAGAACAGTGTCGGGCTGCACACTTAGAGGCATGTTTGCGTCCAGCGGTTTAAATCTACACGGAAAACTACATGTTCAAATGGAAATGTTCACATGGAAACTGGGCGTCTTCATAGTGGCAGTCGGTTCCCCTTTAACGGATATTTTTGGCTGAAATAAGGAAACACACAGTAACTGTCCATCATTCAAACAGGAAATAATGTCAGAGGCAAAACTACAGCATCACATCTTCTTTTAACAAATAAAATAAAACAACAAACTTCAAGTTATCCCATCATCATCATCATCATCATCATCAGCAGCAGCAGCAGCAGCAGCAGCAGCAGCAGCAGAAAAATAAGAAATACAAAAGCAAAAGAAAAGCACATGTTCAACCTAAGAGGAAACTCAGGTCCAAATCATTTAAAACTAGAATAATTTAATAGTTTAAACAACAATAATGCCATCTTTTTTATGCCATTACCAGAAAATAATCCCGAGGAAGGAGGTAAGAAAATGCCATGCATAAACCAGCGCTGATGGGACACAGTTTCATACAAAGTTTCTACTCAATAGAAAGTGATAAGAAGAAGAAGAAGCAGCAGCAGCAGCAGCGTGTGTGCGTGTCATTCAGAGCCGAGCGGATCACCACAGTCACTTCATCACATTCACAGAGTTCACCTCCACACACGTGTCGTCTGTTCGATCGTCTGCACGCGCTCAGTGCTGCACGCCGACAGACGCAGCCATCGTACAAGTCCTGCACCATCAACATTTATTATATTATTTTGGTCAGGAGTTGCAAATTAGGCATGGCTACAAACCTCTATAAAATTCATTAACTTTATATTTTACATATGAAGCAAAGTTTTATGCATTTGTCCTTGCCCAATAAAATAAAATAAAATAAAATAAAATAAAATAAAACATCTTATATATCATTGACAAAAAGCTGGGAGCAAAGATTATTGAGTGAAGTTTGGATTAAATTAACACCCCTGAATTTAGCATTTTAAATAGTTCGATATGCTCAACCCAAAGCAAATAAAATATAATAAAATCTTAGTTTAATATGATTTATATTATGAAAAAATGCCTTGTGAGTGTGTATTTTTTTATCTGAATGGGAAGAAAAATTTTCATTAATTTGTCAGACAGCATTTTATGTTTGACGGTATAACTATGTAATTATAACTAAGCCATGTCTAAAAAATAAATGAAAAAAAAGCTAATGAAGAAATTAAGAAAGCGCTAAAATAACTGCAAATACACTACACACACATTCAAACCACTTTATTTTATATATATTTTAGTCCAAAATTTTAATTTATGTAATTCTGTCTGTCTTATTTTGCCACTTACTGCTGTTTTTTTAACAGTTTATGATTACATAATTTTGTTATTTACGTTTCATTTTCAAATTTAATTATTAGTTTCTTTTTCTTTGTTTTTCAATAAAATGACCTTTATGTTAAAAATCGGTGGAATGAACCTTTAAATGACTGTTTTTCCAACATTATTCTTTTATATATTTCTTCCTTTATATTATTTTTTTATCGTGGAAAAGCTGAATTTGGGGGTTTCTTCATCTTGGAAACACTAATAAAGTAAAATAAAATAAAATAAAATAATAACTTGAGGTTACTGAAAGCTCTGGAAGAAAGCCAGTAAGTGGACCTTTAACTGAAAAACATCAAACGTAAAAACATGAATGAAAAAAGCATTTGAGTAATACTGAATATTTGTAGCAGGTAAACAGGATTTTCCAACACGTTGTTGATTAAACACACACGAAGTTTAACGCCGTCAGACTCGTGCGATGGCTGCGTGAGTCCTGAAAACGTTTCCTCACAAACACTCTGAGGAAATCAGTTCCTGTTTTATATATGAATTTAGTTTACAACAGTTTATATCAAAAAGATCAGTCCATCGACAAACATGCACACAAAAGAAAACAAAAAAAAAAAAACAATCAAATACCGAAGCAGCACTGAAGTCAAAGGTCACATTCGAAACTCCTCGGTGCTAAACGCTCGACTACGTTTCCAAACATTAATGTAATGTAAACGATTAATACAGAAATGCAAAAAAAACTCATCTATTCATATTGCATTGAATATGGCTCAGATTTTTCTTTTCTTCTTGGACAGATGCTGCACGCACGCACACACACACACACACACACACACACACACACACACACACAAAAACACACACACACACACACACACACACACACAATTATAACAGGACACAGTGTGTAGTTTTGTAAATGAACACTGCTTCTGTTACAGCTGTACTTCTCTTTTCAGGTTTGATATGGAATGAGGAACGTTATCAGTCACACACACACACACACACACACACACACACACACACACACACACACGCACGCACGCACGCACGCACACACACACACTCAGGAGCACCACATACACAGAGACAAGTTAAATTAAACAGATTTTGAGCTTTAAAAACACTGTTTTTGAGGAATGAATGAGGAACGTTATAACTCACACACACACACACACACACACACACACACACACACACACACACACACACACACTCAGGAGTACCACATACACACAGTGAAAAGTTAAAATTAAACAGATTTCGAGCTTTAAAAACACTGTTTTTGTCTCTTGGACACAGTCTGTCTGTCCTCTGAAATCAGCTGTTTTGTGGTTAAAGTTGAACAAACGTCGTTTTGGGCCGACACCGGCGTCTTTGTATTTTTGATTTATTTCAAACATATAAAAAAGGAAATATTATACATATATCTGTATAGCATTTAAGATTGTTTTAATAACCATATCCGGTAACCAAACGTTATTTGATGATTCGAGTTTTCCATTTTTAGCTCCAACGCTGCGATCCTTAAACGTCTCCAGCCTTAAAACAAATCAACGTGACCTGTGAGCAGCTGGACCAAAGTTAACCCTTTAAGACCTGGATCGACATCAGAAATATTCCACCAATTCAAAGAAAATTAGTTAAAGGTGACAAGAAAATGACCTGAAAATTGGGGCATTAAAAATGATCTAAAAACTTGAGAAATTGTCCAGAAAACTTTATTAATAATTGTTCTAATTTAATATTTTATAAATAAATTTTAGCACTTTTCAGGTCATTTTCTTTCTTTTTATTTTTTTTCTAATTGTATTTATTTATTTATATTATTTTCAGGTGATTTTCACATAACTTTTTCCCCCTAATTTCCTGCCTGAGTTGCTCATTGCCTTTTATCCATGTTTTTGAAATAAATCAAACCAATTTGTGTTTCAGAGGTTTAAATTCTTCTGAAAGGCGTCTGAATGCAGCACGAGAAAACTGATCCAGGTTTCAAAGGGTTAAACTGATTTTTTACTTTTGTTTTAGCTCGAAATGTCGTGACGGCCCTCTGTTGACCCAGACATGTGGACTTCAGCATCATGTGGTGCGAGAGTAAGTTTTTGGGGATTTCTGAGTCGCGCTGCGTCAGAGACAGATGTGACACCACGTCAGTGTCTTTGGCACACGGGTTTTACGGGATAAACACATAAAACCTGAAGTTATTTTGATTATTTTCATCAGAAATCATTTCTTTTGAATTCTCGATCAACACATTTGTTTTTCTGAGTGAAATATGAACGGTGACCAAAATAAAAGTCGTATTTTTTTAAATGTCTCACCGCGGCTGCTCAAAGTGCACTTGTATCCTGAAACCTTTAAAAGTCCAGCAATCAATCACTTAGACAATCGATCAATCAGCACAACCAATAAATAGAATATGAATAAATAAATACAAATAAATAGTTGAGCATTAAAAGCTGCAGAGAGCCGCAGCAGTCTGCTGCTCTGCTTCGTCTCTGTTCGCTTTTTACACGTCTCTCTCTCACATTTGTCTCCGCTGCGAGTGTGTGCAGAGTCCAGAGAGACCGGGTGTGTGTGTGTGTCTGTGTGAGTGTGTGTGTGTGTGTGTATGTGTGTATGTGTGTGTGTGTGTGTGTGTGCCTCAGACAGCCGTCTCCAAGTCTTCGTGGGCGGTGGACGACGTGTGCTCTTGGGCGTTCAGGAAGGTGGCGAGCTCCGAGTCTCCCTCTGCTTGGTCCGCTGGTGTCTTCCCCTGGTGGACACACACACACACACGCACACACACACACACACACACACACACACACAGTCACTAAACTGCAGCTAAAATTGTTTTCTCAGCCCTCGAAACTTGTAAGAAATAATAAGTGAAAAAAAGTCCTCTGTCGGGGGTGTGGGGGATCCTCCTCTGGCTCTGTTTTTGATCAACAAGCTCTATTTTGATGCTGTTTTATGCCTCTGACACCTTATGGAGACTAAAAGGACAAAAACTATTCACAGAGTCCATCACTTTATTTTTAGAGAATTAGAAAATGTTAGGGGGCCACCAGGGGCCCCATCAGGGGCCAGATTTGGGCTGCGAGCTGTATGTTGAGTATCACTGCCATAGTGCATAAAAAGGCACAAAACTGAGCTTGTTGATCTGAAAGTTTTGGATAAACCCCCCATGTAAAGCGGTCTACAGCCGGTCTGTCTCACAGAGCCCAGAGCGCTACGTGAAGGACTCGGACTGCTGCTGCCCACAACAAAAAAAAAACAAACAGAAGTTGAGATTCCCCACAGCAGGTCAGGCGGGGACGTCCCCGCTCTGAGACACACAGACAGACACACAGACATACAGACACACAGACACACAGACACACAGACATACACACAGACACACAGACACACAGACATACACACAGACATACACACAGACACACAGACATACACACAGACACACAGACACACAGACAGACACACAGACACACAGACACACAGACAGACACACAGACACACAGACACACAGACATACACACAGACAGACACACAGACACACAGACAGACACACAGACAGACACACAGACACACAGACACACAGACACACAGACACACAGACAGACACACAGACACACAGACAGACACACAGGACGCCAGGAAACCTGCTCCTCTGTCGATTATTCACATGTCGAGCTGCTCCTCTCCGTATGACTCAGCTGGATTTACGGGAAGTGTGTGTGTATGTGTGTGTGTGTGTGTGTGTGTGTGTGTGTGTGTGTGTGTGTGTGTGTGTGTGTGTGTGTGTGTGTGTGTGTGTGTGTGTGTGTGTGTGTGTGTGTGTGTGTGTGTGTGTGTGTGTGTGTGAGAGTGTGTGTGTGTGTGTGTGTGTGTGTGTGTGTGAGAGTGTATGTGTGTGTGTGTGTGTGAGTTTACCTGGAAGTTGGTCTTTTCGAGCGACGCCCCGGCCTCCACCAGCAGCCGACACACGGCGTGCTGCTTCTCCGAGGCTGCTTTGTGCAAGGCAGTGTCCCCTCTACACACACACACACACACACACACACACACACACACACACACACACACACACACACACACACACACACACACACACACACACACACACACACACACACACACACGTAATCAGATCAGCTGTGAGGACATGAGTGTGTTTGTGTTAAGCAGGAAGCAAACTGGTATTCAGGGTTCAGACACATTTTTAACAATACTTTTCCAGGATTTTTCCAGGACTTTGAGGCAAATTTTGAAGATGATACATTCTCTGAAACGACCACCGATGCTCCTTATTTTTCATTAATATATGACAGCATTTTAAAATATATACCACTAAAAAAATAGTGAATTCAGAACAACTTTAAAATGGAATATTTTATCACATAGGATCACTTTTATTTATGAGAGGAAAATTTTTTTCCTTTAAATTTTTTTCACAAATTAACAAAAAAAGGCTTTCTTTTATTTTATTTATTTATTTTTTTAAAATGGCATTTTGCATTGGCGTTTTCTTTTTCATTTTTTATAGACATTTATTTGGTGATTTTTTTCCTTTAATTTTTTGGGGTGTTTTTCAAGAAAACATTTGTCTTTAAAAAAAAAAAAAGAAAACATTTTTTGGCAATTTTAAAGACAAATGTTGGTGGTGTTTTAAATCTTAATAAATGTTTGGAATTTTTTTATCTTTACATTTTTTGTGTGTAATTTTTAAGGAAAATATTTACTTTAAAATCAGTAAAAATGACATAATTTATCAGCCAGAAACTGTAAAAACAGAAATGAACGTTATATTTCCTAATTTCTAACAGTCCTTGAACACATCAAGCATTATTATACAGATTTATGAAAAGAAATTTCATGACTTTTCCAAAGCTTTCAGGGTATATTTAGTTTTCAGAAACTTTTCTAGGCACCTTTTCAAATTCCATGACTTTTCCAGGTTTTTCATGAACAGGGCATGCGATCCTCAACAATAATGTGATAAAACATATAAATGTTTCGATAAACGTGCACAGACTTCCTCAGAATAAATAAAATGTAAAATGTACCCAACATACTTCTCTCTGTCTGTCAGATGCAGGAGCACCTTCGAGCCTGAAGACACAAACAGGACAAACACGAGCAGCTTTTTACGGTTTTCATGCGACAAAACCATCAGTTTAAAAAAACATATACACATAAAATCATTTTAAAGGACATTTCACCAAGTTATCTCTGCACACCTTTAATGTTGTCAAACTCACGAAAGACATTTTAACTGAAACTAACTTTGCGACTTTATAAACTCAGAAAATATCCAATATTTCTCCCACAAATTTGCAACATTAATCTCAGGTTCAGTGACATGACCTGATGATCTTTATCAGACTTCAGCTCCGTCTGGAGGAACTAAAACCCCAAAAACACATTATGTCAAAAATCTGTAGTTAGTGAGCTTCAACTTTGAGCATCAAAAGACCACAGGGCGATTTAATTTTTTTATTTTTATTTTGGGGATAAAAAAAAAAAATCTTATTTGTTTTGTTGGGTGTTTTAAAACAAATCATTTTGGATTTTTATTTAATTTAAAAAAGAAAAAATGTCTGGGTTTTTTTAATCTAATTTTTTTTGCCTATACAAAAAAAAGGCTTTTTAAAATAAAAAAAATCTTAAATTGTTTGTGTGTAACTTCTAAAGCAAACATTTACTTTAAAAATCAGTAAAAATGACATCATCTGTTGTGCTCTCTGCACCCTCAGGAAAACGTCACGCGTGTTTGCAGACGTGTGCGGCGCGCTCGCTCTCACCCTGTTGCAGAATGAAGCTGACCAGCTCCGTGTGTCCGTTCTGCGCGGCGATATGTAACGCCGAACAGCCTCCAGAGTCTCGAACCAACAAGCTGACGCCTCGACGCACGCACTCCGACAGCTGGAGACACGAACAGGAAGCAAAAAGAATCAGATTAGCAGGTTTTTAAAATCAAAAGAAAAGAAAAAGACGGAGTCGTCGTGTGTCGCTGCAGGTTCAGTGGAAACAAGGATGAAAACTCTCTAAAATATGTTGTTTTTTTGCATAATTAACAGCACTTTGGGATTTATATGTTTTATTAGACAGTTATTACACAACGTAAATTTAAAATGTATTTTTCTCTTCAGCTCAACAGAAAACTCAAAACAGTGTTGGAGATATCGGCCGCAGAGATGTCTGCCTTCGCTCCAAAATAATAGAAGCATGGCACTCGGCTTAAGCACCAAATAAAGATTTTGAAAAATGTGAGGAAAAAAATAAATAAATATATATATATATATATTATATTTTATTTTATATTGGGAAATGGCCCCTTAATGTAAAGGTCTTTCACAAAATTCACAAAAAAATAAAATAAAAAAATTTAAAAATCCTTTAGGACATTGAGTGCTCGGAGATTTTAGTTTGAACTGATTTTAGTTTTTTAATTTATCTGAACAGATTCACACAGGATGTTAAAAAGGTCTTTGTGAATCCCAGCTGACTCACACTGGTTAAACTGGTTTTAACGCTTCATTCCTGGACAGTGTGTGTGTGTGTGTGTGTGTGTGTGTGTGTGTTTGTGTGTGTGTGCGTGTATGTGTGTGTATGACTTTACCGTTGGGAGATCTCCTGTGCTGGCGGCCGTCAGCAGAGCTGTAAACACACACACACACACACACACACACACACCATCATGTGAGGTCGACGCTGCAGGAAGAGGCTTTTATTATTGATTTCTGCTGTTTCCATGGTAACGCCTGTCTGTCTGTAAACACCTTCCTCCTTTTCTTAAGAAATCTGATGACTAAAGGTGAGTTAACTGAGGGATTTTTTAATTCCAAAAAATAACCTGAAAATAAGCAAAACAAGAGAGGTAAAGAAACATAAAGACAAAATGGCCCAGGAAAAAAGCACAAATAAAAAAAAAAAACATGAATAATGTTTTTTTTTGCAACATTATTTAAAAAAAAGTAATTCTAAAGATTAGTTTTAATTTAATTTCCTGCAAATGGTAAATTTTTAAACAGTTACAAAAAGTTACAAAAAATCAACTGAAAATTAGCAAAAATAGAAAAGAAAAAACTAAAAACCCACGAGAAAATGACCCGACACACAAAAAAAGACAGAAAATTGAAGAATATATGTATTTTTTTCCAGGAACATTATTTTTTGAACGTCTAACTCTAATGATTATAAATACAGTTTCTGAACATTTTCCCTAGTTTGTGACCCCCCCTCCCCTTCAAAACATTTTTAAAGTAATTTTCTTTGCCTGAAAAAAATGGAAAAAATTAAATTGAAAATGCATGTATATTTTTTTCTGTAACATTGTTTTAAAATATACTTTTCCATAGTTTTTCATAATCCCCCCCCCCCTTGTGAAAACCTATTTTTAAGTCATTTTATCACCTTTTAATTTATTATCTTGCATTTTGTGGGAACTGTCTCGCCAAGTCGGTCATTGCGTTCTTTTTCCATGTTTCTGACAGAAATCAAACCAATTAGGTGAAGTTTTCAAAGGGTTAAATGGCTCGTGAGCTGCAAATTAAAAAAACAAATAAAAACAAAAACAAACTTACTGAATATCAAATATAGGAAATAACAAAAAAGAAGAAGAAAAAGCAGAACAAAAACCTGAAAGTATGAACTTGTTGGAGTTTGTCTGAGAGTGAACTGACGTGGAAAAGTCAAAGCGGTTAAACACGAAACTCTTTCACGCGGAGAGTCCCGGGAAAAACTAACGACTCATTACTGGCAGGACAGCAGGCAGCCAATCACAGCGCAGGAAACATCCTCCAACTTTCCCACAACAACATGACTGTTACATTCATCACAGGCTGGAAATGATCATTTTAGAGCCTTTAACCCTTTAAAACCCACGCATTTTTGTGTCTGTTTTTTTTAGATCTAAAAGTAGTGCGGCATCATGACAAAAAAACGGTCATTTTATATGTCTGTAAATATGTTTTATATACTGTGACTGGATATTTTTTGAATGCCTTTAAATTATGTTTATTTTATCTATTTTATGACAAAAACAAAAAACATTACACACATTAATATGAATAATTATTAAAGAGGGTTAACAAGGAGAAAAATAAAATAAGTTTCACTTTCAGTTTAAGAAGCGACGACACACCCCAGATAAAGCTGGAAACCAGTTTGAATGCATTTTAAAAAGGGATGTGTGTGTGTGTGTGTGTGTGTCTACCTTGTTCGTCTGACGTCAAGGGAACGCTGAAAATAAAAATTACAGAGTGAATTAAAATGTGAGTTCTGTGGAAAACTTCTTTTCATGCAGGAAGTAGCTGCATCATGACAAAAACCTGACATTTAAATGGTTAAAATTCTGAAAATTAATGAATATTTGATATTTATGATTCAGACTGATGTTGGTTAAAAAAAACTCAATAAAAGTAGAAAATCGTATTAATGTAAAATATCGATGTGACCCGAGTGTGTGTGATATTAAATCGGGCACTAAAGGGTTAATCTTTACGCTGATGCTTAGGTCTCTGCTGACGTACCCGGCAGTCGGCTCCACCACCAGATCAGGCATCCCCGTGGACGAGCCCTGGCTCACCGCGGGGCCCTCGTGGTCCAGGATGAAGACCTCGTCCTGACAGATCTCCGTCACAAAGTGCAGGTGCTCCTGCAGACACACGACACAGACGCACATTAACCCATGAAACACTTAACAGAAACTCAAAGATAAAAAAGAAGATATATCACAGAGGTTAGCAGGAAATCTGTAAAAGGTGCCAGAAAATTACCGAAAATTTCACCAAACAAACAAACTAAAAAGAAGAGCTAGAAAGTTAAAAAACAACAACCCAAAACCCCAAAATCTTAAAACGTAATAATTCTGTAAAATAACAGTTTTAAATATGGAATTATGATAAATGATGGTTTTGAATATAGTTCACTGGACATTTTTCTGTAGATTTTTGTTTGATTTTTGCCTGTGCGGGGCTTTTATTATTGGAACTTTTACGTGATATTTTAACGGCGGCGGAGTGAATAAAAGCTGGTGTTTACCTGAGCCTTGTCGATGCGATAGAAGCGGTCAGCTGACGTGGCTGCAGAAAAAAACACACATTTAGAAAAAGATTGCTGCTTCTCGTGATTCATCTGGTGGTTTCGACTCAGCGTCACTGACAAAAAATAAATAAAAGATAAAAATGACTGAATTATCCCCATGTTTAGTTGGGTAAAAAATGAAAAAAAGAAATGTAATTTATTTGAATTTTTATGGAGCTGCTGCGTCCATCGGTTATCCGAACGAAGACTTTCAGTCACTCACAGTCCAGGAAGCTCCAGTTCGCAGAGAGTCGACTGGCTGAACTGGTCCGGGGGACGCCTCTGCTCTCGTCCTGAGGACACCAACATCACACACTTCAGCACACACTTCATCACACACTTCAGCACACACTTCAGCACACACTTCAGCACACACTTCAGCACACACTTCAGCGTCGCTTCACTCAACAAGAAACTAAACGCAGAGAAATACTTCAGAGAGCAGAAGAGAAAGCAGACAGAGAAAATGTGCTTTTTTTGGAGCAGCTGAGCGATCGATAACAGCACAGAGACACTGAGGACGATGAGGCGGAAAAAAGAGCCGCTTCAGTTAAAGTTCGACTCACGGTAGCCGGAAAAAATATTATTTATGAGAAGAAATTATGTTTTTTTTCACTGTGGTAAAAAAAGTCTTTAAAACTGACATTTTATTTATTGTATTTAGCGCCTCTTTGTTGGTGAATTCCTAATTTTACAAAGGATGTAAACCAGCGATACCTAATGTACGGCCAGAGGGCCAAATCTGGCCCCTGATAAGGTCCCTGGTGGCCCCCTAAATACTTTGACAGTAAAAAGAAAGTGATTCACACTGTGAATAGTTTTTGTCCTTTTAGTCTCCATAAAGTGTCAGAGACATAAAACAGCATCAAAATAGAGCTTGTTGATCAAAAATCCCCCACACCCCCGACAGAGGACACAGCTGAGACACTGATGTCCTAAAATCTGAGAAATGCCCAAAAAAATAGAAATATCCTGAATTCTTAGAAAAGTCCTATAGTCCAAGAAATTTCCAAAAATGTCCTAAAGTCGTAGAAACGTCTAAAAATCCTACAAATGTCCTAAAATCCTGGAAATTTGAAAAATCGTAGAACTGTCCTACAGATCTCCTAAAATCCTAAAAACATTAAATAAATCATAGAAACGTCATTAAGTCTCTGCTTTAGTGTCCCCTGGAGTTTTATTTTGATGTTTTATGGAAAAAAAATCTAAAATGATCAGAACTCTAAATTTATCGCGTCCAAACACATTTGAAGAGATTCTGTTTTTTAAAATTGCGAGAATTAATCGTGCAAGAAAAAGTTCTTGAAATCAAGAAACAGATTTTAAATATAGTGAAAAATCAGATGTAGAGATTTTGAAAGTGATTAGGGGTCGACAGATTATCGGCCTGGACGATTATCGGGACCGATATTTGGCATTTTGCTGATTATCTGTATCAGCGTTTTATTTGAAATAAAATTAATTAATTAAAAAAGTGCAAAGAAAGTGTCGGCATGAGAGGAACTTTTACTTTGTAAAACCTCAGGGAGATATTTCTATTTTTTCATTTTTTAATTTATATTTTCACTTTATTAAAAAGGAAAGTTTTAGTTAACTTGCTGTATTTGATGTTGAAAGTCTCAGTTTTGATTAAATATTTATATTTACACAAAGTTATGTGTTGTTTTTTTGTGTTTTTTTATATTCCAAATAAAAATAAATTTCGTCATAAAGATTTTCATTTTTATTGTAAATCGTTTCCAAATATTGGATAGTATATAATCGGTTATCGGTCTCATTAACTCCTAAGAATCGGCCCTGAAAAACCGATCTCGGTCGACCCCTAAAGGCGATGATGCCGGGCGCGTCCCACAGACGCCCGGAGGTGAAGTACCTGATAGTGCACTCTGTGGCCAGTAGAGGGCGCCTGGTGTAAGTCCTAGCAGGCACAGCAGAGGGTTCAGTTAACACACAGCCAAAGCTTTGACATCCAAAAGTTACACACGTTAGTCAAACGTTTCCCACGCGAGACACACAGCCAAAGAGCCGCTCTGCATCCCCACCGCCGCCCGCCAGCTGAAAATCCACTGAAAGCATCATGAAACGATGACGGCGAGCGGAAAAGAGGCGAGCAGAGAGGAGAAAAAGCTGACGACCGGAGACTGACCTCCTGTAACCTGTCGATGTACAGTCTGCACGTCTCCAGGTCGCAGTCGCCCCGCACCACCACGATGCCCACCGGGATCGCTGCAACACAGAAACAGTCATAAAAAAAGTGGAAAAATATCCTAAAATCATAATGTCCTAAAAAAAAAGAGAAGCGGGGGTGCAAAAAGAGGGAGGCATGCCAAATAATTCTTGAAGCTCTGAGGAGAGGAATTTTTTATTATTTATTTTGGCAAACATTAAATTTGGTTTTTATTTTACTGCCAACATGCCTTCCTCTGATATTTTTGGGCTTTTTTTAATGACAATATTTTAATTTTCTTTTTTTTTAATTTTTAAAATTAAAAATGAAACCATGTTTTTCTTCCAAATGTGCAGGCCCACAGGTTTGGAAGGTGTGTTTTATTTTATTAATTTTAGCCTTTTATTTTTGTAATTTTTAGGGAAAGAAGGCATTTTTTTCTTTTCTTAAATATTTTGGTTGATTTTTGCAGAAATGACCATGTTCTATTTCTTTTTTTAAAAAAAACAGGGGATCTATTCCTTTCTTTTTAAATCTGGGGATTTTCTTTCTTTCTCTTTTCAAACAAAACATGTTTTTTTTTTAAACTCACAAAATAACAAAACTTATCAAAAACCTGAAATTTCCACAGGATTTTGATATTTCTGATGGTTCATGAACACATCATGTGTATTTATCCAGGTTTTTCATGACCATAAGAGCGCACACACACACACACACACACACACACACACACACAAACAGGTCCTTACAGATGTCTCGTAGTCGCTCTTTGTCGTACTGCAGTCTGTCGTACTCCTGCAGGCTGATCCGATTCACTCGCAGACGCAGACGATCAGGAACTGCGTGAGGGCTGAAATGAAAACAAATACACACGCACAAGTGCGTGTATACACACACACACACACACACACACACACACACACACACACACACACGCACACGCACAATTCAGACATGCCCAAACATGTAATGATAGGGACACACATACATGCACACACACACACACACACACACACACACACACACATCAGGCAGGCAAACACACTCTGCAGCTTCTGCAGCAAAATGACATTTCGTTCCTCGTCCGCCTCGTTTGTTTTTCTAACTGATCTGAAGGTTTTTAATGTTTAACTGGAGTTTTGCTGAAAGAAAGAAACTCTCCTCACCAGCTGCAGAGGTTTTACTGCACGCCAGCGATACTCAACTTCAGGGCCAACGGGCCAAATCTGGCCCGACAGGGTGCTTTAGTATACACGAGGGGCCAGGACCGCAAAAACAAAAGTAGAAACATCCTTATATCCAAAAAGTCCTAAAACATCCCAAAAAAGGGAGCCCCGAATGTCCCAAAATCCTAGAAATGTCCTGAAACCATAAAAAACATCCTAAAATCCTAAAAATGTCCAAAAATCCTCCAACTTAAAAATGTAATTTTTTTAGTAATGTCCCAAAATCCCAGAAACATTCTACATTTCCTGAAAACGTCCTAAAATCCCAGAAATGTCCCGAAACCCCCCCAAAAATGTCCTAAAGTCCTACAAGTATCCATAAATCCTAAAAATGTCCAAAACCCTAGAAAAGTCCTAAAATATTAGAAACATATGGGGCCCCTGGCCTTCTGTCATTTAGTAAAAGTGGCCCCTGAAGCAAAGCCAGTTGAGTATCTCTGCTGCAAAGACTCGAGGCTTTGCATCCTCCTGAGTCTGTTTGAGTTTGAGGCCGGCCGACATTTTTTTGACTCACTGTTTGTGTAACGTCTTCAGCCAGGACATAATATATAATATATAATGTATAGTATATAATATATCATATATCATGTATAAAATATGGTGTATAATATATCATACTTAATATATAATATAACAGATAAAAATAAAGTCCAGTGATGGAAACTGTGCTGGTTAAATGTTGAGCGATTTTCTGAAGCCGGCCTCAAAGACTCAAACTCTTACCTGAAAAGAAACAGACAGGAGACAGATTTAAAGCTCCTTACCGGCTCTGTCTCAGTCACAGCTGAGGGACAATAACGGACACAGCTTTTGTGGAGGAGCAGGGGACAGTGAGGGGACAGCGAGGGGACGTGGAGTGAGAGCAAAGGGCCGGTGCAGGTGCAATAAGCTCAGGGAGAAGTTAAAGTTTAAAGGGACGACAGCAGGAAAAACACTGAGACACGAGATGCAGAAGCACATTTAGAGGAGGAGAGGCTTCAGCAGCATGCCGACACACACACACACACACACACACACACACACACACACACACACACACACACACACACAGTCTCTCTCTCTGTCAGTCTGAACACGACTGAGGTCAACCAACACGAGCTTTATAAAGACGCACAGACACAAAACCTCTGATGATACAAATAATATTTACTGTGCGTCAGAGTTTAACTCTTTAAGCTTCATCATTGTAAAAAAGAAATGAAAAAAATAGAAACAGAAAAAAATCTACAGGTTTTGATTTGATTATGCATTTTCTTGAATGATGTAGCAACATTACAAAATAAAATCTAAGAAATGGAAACTTAATATTAAGAGTCAAGCTAAAAAAAAAGAGCTAAATTAGTTGATTAATTATTACACGTAATTTAACCTGCAACAGTTTTGAAAACTGATTCTTCAAGTCACCTTTTTAACTTTAAAAAAAATGCTGGTTAATGCTTCTCATTTATGAGGATTTACTGCTATTCTTGGTTTAAATTGTAGCTAAAAATGAGAATATAAGAAGTAAATAATTAAACTGCTTTTTTGGTTCTGGACTGTTGGTACAGAAAAATAATCAAATTAAAGAAGTCACCTCAGACAAACTATTTTTAAAAGTTCTGTCTTTATTTCAATATTTTTTAGATTATAGAAATTAATTAATTATCAAAATGAATAAATAACGAAATACAGTTTTATTGATTCTGAAAATAATTAAACAGAATTAGATGGGTTTTCAGTTTTGGACTCTGGGTTGTCAACTTGGACTTGGATTTTCTGTCATTTTTTCAATATTTTATAGACGAAAATATTTAACTAAATAATAAACAAATAAATAAACATAAATAAATAAATAGACTACGGGTCATTTTTATAGTGAAATTCAATGTGGTGTGCTCCTACATTCTTGCTAAAAGACTAGTTATAAAAAGGAAAAACTAAAAACAGATAAAAATAAAAATTAAGAAATAATATAAGTATATAAACAATATGTGTAAAAAAAGGCTGGACAAAGAGAAGATGACTGTCATTAAAAAGCAGCAGTTTCATGATAAATTGAGGATAAAATGCCAATTAATTAAAGTAAATCTTGGTTTCATGTGATGTGACGTCGTTTCAGAGGTTGAACTGAACGACTGCTTTCACCGTCAAAGGATTAAATATTATAAGATATTGGTTGAACCCAAACAGGCAAACAACAACAACAACGACAACGACAACGACAACAACAACAACAACAACAACGACAACGACAACAACAACAACAACAACGACAGCATTGGTCCGTTGATGAGGAGGCGTGTGACGCGGTGACAGAGGAGCTCAGGTACTTACACAGAGAAGGAGTCGGGGGGAGCAGAGAGGCGGCGCAGATCAGCTGCACACACCTTCTGAATACTACACACACACACACACACACACACACACACACACACACACACACACACAGAGGAGAGGGGAGGAACGTATGGCAGAGAGGAGAGGAGGAGAGAAGAAAGGAGATGAGATGGGAGAAAAGACAGAAGAGGAGGGGAGGAGAAAAAGAGAGCAGAGGACAAAGGAGGAAAAAAAGTTGAAGAGAAGCAAAAGAGAAAAAAATGAGGAAAAAGGAAAAGAAAAAAGTGGAGAAAAGGAGGAGGAAAGAGGAGAAGAGAAGGAAAAGAGGAAAAAGAGAGAAGAGAAAGAAGAAAGAGGAGAAGAGAAAGACAAAAAGAAGAGATGAAAAAGAGGAGAAAAGAGAAGGAAAATGGAGGAGAAGAGAAAGACAAAAGAGAAAAAAGAGGAGAAAAGATGAAAAGGAGAGAAGTGATGAGGAGGAGGAGAAAAAGAAAAGAAGGGAGGTGAAATGAAGTGAAGAGGAGGAGAGGAAACAAAAGATGAGGAGAGGATAAACAAATAAAAATAAATCATCCAAAAGATCAAAGACGTGTTGGCATAAAGAGAAAAAAAAGGAGAGACAGGAGGAGGGACAGACAGGAGGAGGGACAGGAGGAGGGACAGGAGGACAGACAGGAGGAGGGACAGGAGGAGAAAAGCCCAGAGGTGAGTGGACAAACACAGAGAGCAGCAGCAGAACACGGAGCAGAGACACTGTTTGTTTACTGTTTGTTTACTGCAGTCAGCTGTTTACTGTTGTTATTTACTTTGTTTACTGCAGTCAGCTGTTGACTGTTGTTATTTACTTTGTTTACTGCAGTCAGCTGTTGACTGTTGTTATTTACTTTGTTTACTGCAGTCAGCTGTTGACTGTTGTTATTTACTTTGTTTACTGCAGTCAGCTGTTGACTGTTGTTATTTACTTTGTTTACTGCAGTCAGCTGTTTACTGTTGTTATTTACATTGTTTACTGCAGTCAGCTGTTTACTGTTGTTATTTACTTTGTTTACTGCAGTCAGCTGTTTACTGTTGTTATTTACATTGTTTACTGCAGTCAGCTGTTTACTGTTGTTATTTACTTTGTTTACTGCAGTCAGCTGTTTACTGTTGTTATTTACTTTGTTTACTGAAAGATAAACACATCAAACAGAGGCACAGATATACCGACAGAGATAAACAGGAAGTGTTAGTGCTGCAGCGAGCGCAGGACGAGTTAGTGTCCAAACAGAAGCATCGTTTAACCCTTTCAGAGCCGCGTCTTTCAAAAACACCAATAAAGGCTGTGAGCAAAGTACGAGGAAATTACCCAGAAAACCCTGCACACTATGAAAGAGTTAAAAATAAATAACTAGATAAAGGAAATGACCTTGAAAACTGCCTATAAATTAAAATAATTCAGCAAAACAAATATTTTTTTCTTTGTCTTTTTGTTATTGCATTTTGTTGTTTTGTTTTTGTCTTTGATCTTCAGCACAATTTTATATATCGATATCTATATATACAAT